>NC_086445.1:497539438-497666938 GCF_028390025.1 Pseudophryne corroboree
AACCTTTGAACAAGTATAGAAATAGAGAAACCCCACTCTCAACTTAAAAAGGGTGACCAGTGTCTAGTACTGTCCTATTGTACCACGTAGTTAAAAGCTCTGACGTAGAAGTGTCTTATTCTCTGGAGGTAGTGTTGTGATATAAGCAGGGCAGTCGAGAGCCTGGCTGGGCCCTGGCACTTTTCAGGGGGTGTGGCCTAATCACACAAGGCGTGGCCATGCATCCTTAGAAAAAATACAGAACTGCCACCATGGCCACATACTAACCCAGCACACAGCAGCGTGTGCTGGGCTACGGAGAAAAGCTGCAGCTGCTGCTGCAAGTTAAGGGGGAGCAAGCCTGGGAGGACCCTCACTCGGCCCCTCTATTTGACCTGGGCCCGGGTAATTTGTATCCTCTCCCCCCCCCTCTCTCTCGGCGCCACTGGATATAAGGCAACCAGGTGTCAAAGAAAACTGCAGTTCGTTTTTCCTTTTGCAAGGAAACTTCGGACCAATCTACTGTAAAGAAGTATGAGAACCTGGGCTACAATAGAGTAATAGGTACCGGGTCGGGGGATATCCATTGGGACAATATTGTCTTTTTAGCTGTGGCGGCCAGCTTGTTTAATAATTTCGGATTACCACTAGACAAACCAATTCTAGATTCGGCAGGGACTATCCCCCAGAAGGCCCATATAGTACTGACGGTAAAGGGTAGCTGTAGATCGTGATTTATATAACTTTGAAGGGCAGACCATAGGCAACGAACTAGGTGACATAACCAAAGACAGTGTTTTAAGTCAGCATCCAGGGAACCATACTTAAAACAAAAGGAGACATGTCATCTTTTCCCATTAAAAACTTAAGTTTGGGCGTAAAATATACCCTATGTAAGATTTTTTTGGTTCATCTCTACATATGACATAGAGACTAAGGGGTATATTTACTAAGGTCCCGATTTTGACCGAGATGCCGTTTTTTCTTCAAAGTGTCATTTCGGTAATTTACTAAGCAAAAATCTCGGCAGTGATGAGGGCATTCGTAATATTTTGGAAGTCCTAGGAAAAAATCACGAATCAATACACCATCGGTCAAATACGCCTGCAATTTGGTAGAAATCGGTAATTTACTAAAAAGTGCAAATCACAAACACTGCCGACAAAGGGGGTCATTCCGAGTTGTTCGCTCGCAAGCTGCTTTTAGCAGCTTTGCACATGCTAAGCCGCCGCCTACTGGGAGTGAATCTTAGCATATCAAAATTGCAAACGAAAGATTAGCAGAATTGCGAATAGACACTTCTTAGCAGTTTCTGAGTAGCTTCAAACTTACTCGGCATCTGCGATCAGTTCAGTGCTTGTCGTTCCTGGTTTGACGTCACAAACACACCCAGCGTTCGCCCAGACACTCCCCCGTTTCTCCAGCCACTCCCGCGTTTTTCCCGGAAACGGCAGCGTTTTTTCGCACACTCCCATAAAACGGCCTGTTTCTGCCCAGAAACACCCACTTCCTGTCAATCACACTCCGATCACCAGAACGAAGAAAAAAACCTCGTAATGCCGTGAGTAAAATTCCTAACTGCATAGCAAATTTACTTGGCGCAGTCGCACTGCGGACATTGCGCATGCGCATTAGCGACTAATCGCTCCGTTGCGAAAAAAAAATACAGAGCGAACAACTCGGAATGACCCCCAATAGCCAAACACTGCCGTGCAGAAATACAATTCGTGAAAAAAGTGCTAAAAAAAAACAGACCTGCTTTTTTATCCCGTGTTTGGATAGGCATGCAGGGATCCATGAGATCCGTGCATGTTTATCAGTGGGAAGGGGATGGGAAAGTGTGTATTTAAAAAAAAAAAATTGCGTGGGGTCCCCCCTCCTAAGCAAAACCAGCCTCGGGCTCTTTGAGCCGGTCCTGGTTGCAAAAATATGGGGGGAAAAATGATAGAGGTTCCCCCATATTTAAACAACCAGTACCGGGCTCTGTGCCTGGTCCTGGTTCCAAAAATACGGGGGACAAAAAGCGTAGGGGTCCCCCGTATTTCTGAAACCAGCACCGGGCTCCACTAGCCAGATACATAATGCCACAGCCGGGGGACACTTTTATATAGGTCCCGGCGGCCCTGGCATTACATAACCAACTAGTCACCGCTGGCCGGGGTACCCTGGAGGAGTGGGGACCCCTTCAATCAAGGGGTCCCCCCCTCCAGCCACCCAAGGACCAGGGGTGAAGCCCGAGGCTGTTCCCCCATCCATGGGCTGCGGATGGGAGGCTGATAGTCGTTGTGTAAAAAAATTAATATTGTTTTTAGTAGCAGTACTACAAGTCCCAGCAAGCCTTCCCCGCAAGCTGGTACTTGGAGAACCACAAGTACCAGCATGCAGAGGAAAACCGGACCCGCTGGTACCTGTAGTACTACTACTAAAAAAATACCCCAATAAAAACATAAGACACACACCTTGAAAGTATAACTTTAATACATACATACACACCTCCATATACACATATTTACCTTATGTTCACACGAGGGTCGGTCCTCTTCTCCATGTAGAATCCATGGTGTACCTGTGGAAATAAATTATACTCACAAAATCCAGTGTAGAAGCCTCTTCTTCTTTTAATCCAGTTGTAATCCAGGTACTTGTCAAAATAAAAAAACGGACACCCGACCTCGCACTGAAAGGGGCCCCATGTTTTCACATGGGACCCCTTTCCCCGAATGCCAGAAACCCCCTCTGACTTATGTCTAAGAGGGTTCCATCAGCCAATCAGGGAACGCCACGTTGTGGCATCCTCCTGATCGGCTGTGTGCTCCTGTACTGTATGACAGGCAGCACACGGCAGTGTTACAATGTTACAATGAACTTTGTGGTCAGCGGTGAGGTTACTTTCGGTCACCCGCTGACCACAAAGTTCCCACCATTGGTTACAATGGAGCGCATAGGCGCTACATTGTAACACTGCCGTGTGCTGCCTGTCATACAATACAGGAGCACACAGCCGATCAGGAGGATGCCACAACGTGGCGTTCCCTGATTGGCTGATGGAACCCTCTTAGACATAAGTCAGAGGGGGTTTCTGGCATTCGGGGAAAGGGGTCCCATGTGAAAACATGGGGCCCCTTTCAGTGCGAGGTCGGGTGTCCGTTTTTTTATTTTGACAAGTACCTGGATTACAACTGGATAAAAAGAAGAAGAGGCTTCTACACTGGATTTTGTGAGTATAATTTATTTCCACAGGTACACCATGGATTCTACATGGAGAAGAGGACCGACCCTCGTGTGAACATAAGGTAAGTATGTGTATATGGAGGTGTGTATGTATGTATTAAAGTTATACTTTCAAGGTGTGTGTCTTATGTTTTTATTGGGGTATTTTTTTAGTAGTAGTACTACAGGTACCAGCGGGCCCGGTTTTCCTCCGCATGCTGGTACTTGTGGTTCTCCAAGTACCAGCTTGCGGGGGAGGCTTGCTGGGACTTGTAGTTCTGCTACTAAAAACAATATTCATTTTTTTACACAACGGCTATCAGCCTCCCATCCGCAGCCCATGGATGGGGGGGACAGCCTCGGGCTTCACCCCTGGTCCTTGGGTGGCTGGAGGGGGGGGACCCCTTGATTGAAAGGGTCCCCACTCCTCCAGGGTACCCCGGCCAGGGGTGACTAGTTGGTTATGTAATGCCAGGGCCGCCGGGACCTATATAAAAGTGTCCCCCGGCTGTGGCATTATGTATCTGGCTAGTGGAGCCCGGTGCTGGTTTCAGAAATACGGGGGACCCCTACGCTTTTTGTCCCCCGTATTTTTGGAACCAGGACCAGGCGCAGAGCCCGGTGCTGGTTGTTTAAATACGGGGGAACCTCTATCATTTTTCCCCCCATATTTTTGCAACCAGAACCGGCTCAAAGAGCTCGAGGCTGGTTTTGCTTAGGAGGGGTACCCCACGCAGTTTTTTTTTTTATTTAACACTGATTTTTTTTTTTTTTTAAAGTGCACAATGAAGCCCAGCACGGATCTCTCAGATCCGGCCGAGATTCATTGTATTAAAGTCGGCAGTGTTTTACAAGTCACTCACGTAAAACACTGCCTAAAAAAAACGAATTACATCGACATTGGTAAAACCGAAAATGCAGAATACGGCAGCTTAGTAAATTAGTCGTACTAAATTCAAAAAGTTGCATATTTACACTTTCGATGTCATTCGTGATTGAACTTTGACCTCAAACGGAAAATTACGAATCTTAGTAAATTTACCCCTAATTGTTTATTCAGAGTTTGGTATGCAGAGAGGAGGGATTTCATGGTGATTTCAGGGAAGTCATGTTACCATTTCAACAGTCCCGTCGAACCTTCCTCAAGGTTCAGTATTGGGCGGGCCCGGTCATAAATTTGTGATGTTGTAAGTGGGGATCCTGGATTACGTCGTATGGCACTATCAAGGTCAGTGGATATACTCCTATCTCCTAATACAGATAATTTTGAATTAACGTAACTGCAGACCTGTAGAAAGGGAAACAAAGGTATTGACAGAGTCAGGAATTTCTCTTGGAGCTGCGTGTGTGTTAAAAGTAAGAATTGGAAAACATAACAGAGCCCATGCTTTTGCCATTCCCTAAAAATCGAGGATGTGAGTTGAGGGCGGAAATTGGGGTTTCCCCAGAACGGTAGAAATATAGATTGGTAGCGTTGTAAATTGCGCCAGGTGACACAGGCAGAGTTAATTAAACAGTTGTCTTTAAATGTTGGTGAGAGAGTGTAGGGTGGAGTGTGTAGCAAAGAAGCCAAATTCCAACCGGGTGTAAAAGCTTGGTCTAGGTGGCTATTGGAATATGTTTGCGTGCCACTAATCCAGTCAGAAGCCACTCTATAATTAGCTGCCAGGGCAAAAGATCGTAAGCACGGTAAATTAAGGCCCCCAAATTCATGTTTCGGCTGTAGCTTAAATAGGGAGATTCGAGGATGTTTGTTTGCCCAGATGAATTTGGAAAGGGCCTTATTTAGAATTGATAACATATGTTTGGACAGGTAAACAGGTAGCGTTTGGAGGACATATAGGAACCGGGGGAAACATATCAGTTTGAAGAGATGGCAGCGCCCAACATACGTTAAAGGAAGGTGGGCCTATTTTGAAAAATCTAGGAGGGTTCTTTGAAGAAGCGGGTTGTAATTACAGTCATGCAATAGGGACGGGTGTCGCGGTATCTGTATGCCTAAGTAGGTTAGACCGTTATCCTGGGCCCAACGAAATGGGAAGGAGCCTTGCCACCCTCGCTGTCCCTCTGGAACAAAGGCCAATGCCTCCGTCTTATGGTAGTCACCCTTGCTGTCCCTCTGGAACAAAGGCCAATGCCTCCGTCTTAAGGTAGTCACCCTCGCTGTCCCTCTGGAACAAAGGCCAATGCCTCCCTTCTTAAGGTAGTTGATTTTAAATCCCGAGTCCACTTCAAAGTCTGCCAGTAAAGTAAGGACTCTTGGAATTGCTGTTTTAGGGTGTGAGAAGTAGAGGAGAATGTCTTCGGCAAATGCCGAGAACTTCACCTCTACCTCCCCAACCCGTATCCCCTGCCAGAGAGATTCTTTAACAAAGTGTCAGAAAAGTGGGTCTATAGTGAGGTTAAATAGGAGAGGGGAGAGAGGGCAGCCCTGTCTCGTTCCTCTGGCTAAATTAAAACACGTGTTTTTAGAATTAACAGTTAAAAAGGCTTTGGGGTCATGATAAAGGGTGGGGAATACTTGGAGAAAGGAGGTGCCAAAGCCCTGTACCTGGAATATTCGTGATAGATGGGCCCATGACACCCTGTCAAACACCTTATCGGTGTCACAACCTACTACCAGGTTATCCACTAGGCCAGCATGGTGCGACGCCGTCATGGCGGCCAAAAGAGTCCTAATATTACGCACCGAGTGCCTGCGACACATAAATCCTGTTTGAGCGGGGTGGATCAGTTTGGAAAGTAGTATGGGTTGTAGTCGGGAGGCAAGTAATTTTGTGAATATCTTGAAGTCTTGATTAAGTAAGGAGATTGGTCTGTATGAAGAGGGAAGGGTGGGGTACTTGTTAGGTTTCAGAAGTAGAATAATCCTAGCAGTATTAATCTGGGGGGGGGGCAGTTCACCAGAAAGAATAGAATTAAACAGCTGGGCGAGAAATGGAGAGACTTGTGTTAATAGGGATTTATAGTATGCAGATAGACCATCCAGACCAGGTGTTTGACTGCAGGGACTGATTTAATCGTCTGTTCAACCTCCTGTGTCGTGACTGGGGACATTAAAAATTCCCTGTCATCAGCAGTGAGTGCTGGGAGGTCTAGGCAGGTTATGAACTCCATTCCTGCTATCGGGTCATCTATCGGGGCGCTATAAAAGGATTTGAAATAAGTCAAAAAGGTTGAATTTATCTCAGTCTGGGAGGTGGAGAGGGTGCCATCAGGTAGTTGGAGTGATAAGATCGAGGTCACTGCTGTAGACGCACGCACCATACTGGCCAGAAGCTTCCCTGGACCATTTCCCCACCAAAAGTATATATTTTTTCTGGTAGTTGAGGTTCATCTGGGCCCTTTCCGAATAAAGTGTCATAGAAGTCTTTGGCCTGCTTATATAAAAGGCGTGAGGATTCTGAGGGATTAGCCAGCAATGCGGAGTACGCTACAGAAACCTCTGTGGAAGCTTGGGAGAACCGTTGGGCAAGTTTTTTTCTTTTTGGCTGCCAAGTAAGCTGATATGACCCCTTAAAACTGGTTTAGATGCCGTCCAAAAGAGGTTAATATCCAGACAATGTCTATTATTATCTATATGGTAATTAGAGACAGATTGTGTCAGGTGAGTCAGAAAATCATCAGTGGACGCTAAATTATCGGGGAATTTCCTGTTATAAGAAAAAGTTTTGGGCTTAAGCAGGGTGATGGTCATCCAAATGGGGGCATGGTCTGACAATACGATATTCTTTATGGCTACCTGTTCTACTTTATGTAATAGAGAACTGGACACCAGCCAGTAATCTAAACAGGAAAAGGAATTGTGGGGATGGGAATAAAAGGTATATTCACAGGAGATGGGGTGAATAAATCTCCAAGGGTCGATTAGGGTGAGGGAGTCAATGAAGAGGGAGACTGTGGGAGGCGGTAACCTAGTGGTATTGAGGCGTCTAGGACCTCCTGAAACATCCAGTTCTGGATCCATAATTACCCTTCTGCCCAAGTCTGCAATTTGGAAAAAATATCAGAGAAAAAGGAGGCATTTGGGCCAGTAGGGGCATAGAGACAAACTAACGTGTATAGTTTCCCCTCCATGTCAACTTTCAGGATAAGAAAGCGGCCTTCTGGGTTACACCATTCATCACGAATAACATAATGGATAGATTTGCTAAACAGTATAAGGTCCCCACGAGATTTGCTATGATACAAGGCTGATTTGAAGCCCTGGACCCAGGTGTCATGCATGTGTTAGGATCAGAGGCTCTCCAGTGTGTTTTTCAGGTAACTCAAAACTTTTTTTAATTTGATGGGGGTGTTCAGCCCTTCTACATTCTAGGATTTGCATTTCAAGTTCAAATTTATTGTCATCAGCCAAAACAAGTTGACAGACGAAATTACAATTGTACAGGGCATCAAGTAGTAGCAGGCGACAACATAAAACAAACATAAAAATAAATCATTCATTTAACATACGTACAGCAGATGGGATAAAACTAACCCTAAAACGGTTGGTACGAGTTAACAAAGTACGAAACCTCTTTCGAGATGGAAGTTTGTCAAAAAGCATACTAAAAGGATGCGCACTATCTAATAAAATATTGATGGAGGTTTTGGAGTGGGAGGGGACATTAATTAAAGAGGACGCCATGGCATTAGCCTATACCTCTTTTGGGGAATCTAGAGCAAAGAATTAAACCTACATTGGACACCAGCCTATCCCAGCAAGTAGGCCAATGGGGACATTCAAACAATATATCTAGAAAAAAAACATGAAATTGATAAATGGGATTTGAGTGTGTGAAGAAGAACTTGAATAGTACATCAAATACATCCTGACAATCATTTTAAATGTTATAAGAACCCAGTTTGACAGCCTGAGGGGTCATATAAACCAATTAACTATTACATTATGATAAGAAGGAGGAAAAAAGCAAGAAAAAAAGCAGAAGAGAAATAGAAAAAACATGGAAAAAGAGAGTGAGCGTGTTATGTTAGTGTATTAGAATGCTTAATATTTGTAGACACTCCCTTACTAATATGTGTAAGCCTGAATCTTCAGTGATGCTCCCTGGGACTAGAGGGATGCTGGGAAGTGGGTGGTCCAGTGTGCAGTGTGTCTGGAGTTGGTGATGGAATAAAACAGCACAGCAGTGAACTCACGTCTCTGTGCCCTTTTGACTGGATTTCCAAACATATGAACAAAACATGGTATCAGAAGAAGTTTAACTTGGACTGCTAGTGCTCTCAGAGTGTGAAAGAACCCTGCAGCAGTCTGTAAGGCTGTGATACTCAGTGTCTGCAAAGCCTGCCGTGTGCTCCTCTCTTCAAACAGTGAGTAACCATGGATAAACTAGCTCCTCCAACCGGCATGCTGATGTCTGGTAACTTGTCTGAAAACTGGAAAAGATTTAAGCAAAGGTTTAATATATATCTTGCTGCATGTGGAGCTGATACAGAGGCTGACAAAACTAAGGTATCCATTTTCCTCCATGTGATAGGAGAGGATGTGCTGGACATTTATAATAGTTTTCAGTTTGATGAGGAGCAGAATATGGTGCTATCTTCTATAATGCAAAAGTTTTAAAATTACTTTGTGCCAAGGAAAAATGTGACATATGAAAGATATAAGTTTTTCACATGTGATCAGAAGTCTGTAGATGGATTTGATCAGTATGTTACAGAGCTGCAATTACTCAGTAAAACCTGTGAGTTTGGTGATTTAAAGGATTCACTGATTAGAGATCGTATTGTCTGTGGAATACCTGATAATGGACTCAGAGAGAGATTGCTGAGAGTGCAAGACCTAACACTAGAAAAGGCAGTGACTATGTGCAGATCTGCAGAAATAACTAGATTTCAAGCCAAAAAGTTACACAAGGAAGCTGATGCTGCTGTACATGTAGTGCAGAAAACAGAGCCAAGCAAACCTCCATTCTCAAGAATGAAGCAGTCTAAGCCACAGTCTAACAAGGAAATGTGTAGTAGATGTGGAAATGCTCACAATCCTAAAATGTGCCTTGCTTATGGTAAAACCAGCATGAAATGTGGTAGACTTAATCACTTTGCCAAATGCTGTAAAATGAAAAGTGAAACAACCAAAGTGCATGCTGTTAAACAAACAGTGGAATTCTTTGTGGATTGCATTGAACTTTGCAGTGCAGATAAGAAAGAATGGATTGTCCCTTTAACTGTGAATGAGATTGTCATTCCTTTTAAGCTTGATACTGGCGCGCAGGTGAATTTAATATCGTTTCAAGACTATAAGACTTTTATAGTAAAACCTAAAATTCATCCACCCAAAGTGAAAGTTACAGGGTACACTGGGGAGGAAATTCCTGTGAAAGGTACATGCTTAGTGACACTGAAATATAAGGGACAACAGTTTAAAACATCTCTACTGATTGTGGATAAAAATGTGCAACCGATTCAAGGATTAAGTTCCTGTGAGAAACTAAGCTTGCTAAAGAAAGTTTTTATGGTGACATCACAAGTAGAAGATGACTGCAAATCAATGTTTACAGAATACAGAGACTTGTTTGAAGGTCTAGGTTGTTTGCCTGGAGAGCATAAAATAAATATAGACACGCAAGTTTCTTCAGTGATACACCCCAGTAGAAAAGTGCCGTTTGCGCTGATAGAAAAACTGAAACAAGAGTTAAATCGCATGGGAGCCTGGGTGTGATACAGAAAGTTGATGAGACTACTGAATGGGTAAGCTCCTTAGTAATTGTTGAAAAGAAAAATGGACAACTCAGAATATGTCTAGACCCCAGAGATTTAAACAAAGCTATTAAACGAGAACATTTCAAACTACCAACTAGAGATGAAATCATGTCGCAATTTGCGGGAGCAATACGGTTCAGTAAATTGGATGCATCTTCAGGATTCTGGCAAATGAAGCTAGATGAGGCCAGCTCAAAGCTTTGTACATTTAATACACCAGAAGGTAGATACAGATTTCTTTGATTACCATATGGAATATTGTCTGCTCCAGAAGTATATCATAAAAAAAATACATGATTTTTGAACATATTCCAGGTGTTGAAACAATGATGGATGACATTATTGTCTGGGGATCTACAAAGGAAGAACATGATTCTAGATTGAGACAAGTAATGGTACTTGTCAAGAAAGTGAATCTAAAGCTAAACAAGGACAAATGTGAATTTGGCGTGAATACACTTACCTTTATGGGCGATGTGGTCTCGGATCAAGGTGTAAAACCAGACCCAAGGAAAATATCAGCCATAGTGAACATGGAACGTCCTAACAACAAAGACGACGTCAAAAGATTCCTAGGAATGATTACTTACTTAGGAAAGTTTATTTCTCAACTCTCTGAACGAACAGCCTCTCTTAGATGGTTGTTGGACAAAGATAACGAGTGGATGTGGTCACATGAACAAGAAGAAAGTTGGCAAAACTTGAAACAGATCATTACAGAGCAACCAGTGCTAAAATTCTTTGATCCTGCGAAAAGAATAAGAATTTCAGCAGATGCTTCGCAATTTGGCCTAGGCTCAGGGCTGTTACAAGAACATGAGGATACATGGCAACCAGTAATCTATGCATTAAGAGCACTGACAAGTGCTGAAACAAGGTGTGCTCAGATAGAAAAAGAACTTCTAGCGATCACATCATCATCAATTTGTGTATGGTCAAACATTTACAGTGGAAACTGACCACAAGCCATTGGTAGCTATCATGACTAAATCATTACATGACTTTCCCATGAGAATTAAACGAATGCTTATCAGACTACAGAAATATGATGTACACTTGCTGTACTGTCCCTGCAAATACATGTACATTGCTGATACACTTTCTCGTGCTGTGGACAAAAGTGAAGGTTCCAAAAGTCTGATGGATGAAGAGATAGAAGCCTATGTTAATTTGATCGTAACTTCTCTACCAGTGTCTCTTGCAAGACAAGAACAGATTAGGAAAGAAACTGAGACAGATGACACAATGAAAGTGTTGAAAGATATCATTCTGAAAGGTTGGCCAGCAGAAAAACATGCGTGCCCGCTGTCTATTCATGATTATTGGATGTACCGCAGTGACCTTACAGTTGTCGATGGTATTATTTACAAAGGCAATAGGTTTGTAATACCTGCACGACTAAGAAAAGCTATGCTGTGCAAGATACATGAAGGCCACTTAGGAGAAGAAAAATGTAAGCGGAGAGCGCGTGAAGTTATGTATTGGCCAAGAATGAACCAAGACATAGCACAGACTACAGCTACATGTGAATTATGTCTTACGTATAGACCGAAACAACAAGTTGAGCCACTGAGTCCTCATGCAGTGCCAGAGAGACCGTACCAGAAAGTTGGCGCAGATTTGTTTGATTGTAATGGGAAAACGGACATTGTTGTGACTGATTATTACTGTAACTACCCTGAGGTGAAGACACTACATATAACTACTAGTATAGCTGTAATCAATTGCATGAAGTCAATCTTTGCAAGGCATGGTGTTCCTATGGAAGTGTTCACTGACAATGGTCCTCAGTTTTCCAGTGCTGAATTTAGACAATTTGCTGATGAGTGGGAATTTGTCCATACTACGTCAAGTCCCCACTATCCACGCTCAAATGGGTTGGTGGAAAGTTCAGTAAAAACTGTAAAGAGTCTCATGAAAAAAGCTCAAGAAGGTAAAGAAGATTTCTACAAAAGTCTTTTAATCTACCGCAGTACACCTTTACAGAATGGACTTTCTCCTGCACAAATGCTGATGGGAAGGAGGATTAGAGCAAATCTCCCGATACATGATGAACTGCTTAATACACATAACTCAGCGTTGGTCAGACTGAGTAAGGAACGTCAACAGGCGAAACAGAAACTGTTCCATGACAGGCGAACAAAAAGCTTATCTGATCTAAAATCGGATGACCAAGTCCGTCTCAGAGATCACGAGAAAGGTATTTGGGTGCAGAAAGGTATTGTGCAAGCACAAGTAGCACCAAGATCTTATACTATACGTACAGAGCGTGGAACGGAAGTAACAAGAAATTGGGTGGATTTAAGATCTCATCCTAACCATAATGAAGACAACATGACTGAAAAATACCCTTCATCTGACATGTATGATGATCCTGATAATGGTGAACAAACCACGATTCTAGAAAGGTCCAACATGGTAGATGAAACACAGACTGTGTATGAAAGACCCAAAAGGGAAATACGCAGACCTGAGAGACTTATTGAAACGTGTTAGATGATGTTCTTAATATGACGTTGTTAATTGTTGCATTGAAGCGTACAGGGCTTATCTTTAAAGAAAAGAGGATGTTATGTTAGTGTATTAGAATGCTTAATATTTGTAGACACTCCCTTACTAATATGTGTAAGCCTGAATCTTCAGTGATGGTCCCTGGGACCAGGGGGATACTGGGAAGTGGGTGGTCCAGTGTGCAGTGTGTCTGGAGTTGGTGATGGAATAAAACAGCACAGCAGTGAACTCACATGTCTCTGTGTCCTTATGACTGGATTTCCAAACATATGAACAAAACAGAGCGCTAGGCCCCAACCCTGCCAGGCAGGCAGAGCAAATGTGGTCCGCAGCAAGAAGCGCAGGACTTCCCTGACATCACAAAACTAACTGAGGGTACAGATAACAGCTTGTAAGAATGGTAATTCTGATACTTATCAGACATAGACATCAGTCCGTATCAGCACCAGAGGATCTTGGAGAAGTAGCGTTCAACGAGGATAAAAAGTTCCTTGCAGCTTGTGGGGTTTCAAGGAAGGAGGTAGTGCCGTTATGATGAACTCAAAGTTTGGCAGGATATAGGAGTGCAAAGCGAATGCCCTTGGAAGACGTCTCGGTGCAGACGGGGGAAAACTCCTGGCGTTTAGTGGAGACCTGAAAGGAAAAGTCCTGGAACAATAGGATTCGGGTGTCCTCATACTTAAGATCTTTCAGCTTTCGGTATGCGTCCATTATCAGTACCTTGTCGAGAAAAGACGAAATATGACTGGACGGGGACACTGTGGCTGTTTGTCACGCCGGTCTGGGCCTATAGGTGTGCTCTCTCTACCTGGAGCGGCCTGGCTGTTGACAGCAGCCCCAGAGCTTCAGGCAGCCAGGATAACACAATATAGAGTAGTTCTTTAGGTCTCACTGATTCCGGCAAACCGATGAGACACAAATTGTTCTGGGGATTCCAATTTTCAAGTTCCTCTAATTTGTCTTGAAACGCCAGCATGTTAGTATCCTGGGTCTGCAATAAATTCTTCGCCTCCATTAACTCGTCCTCCAAGGCTGAGATCCTATCTTCGGCTTCCGTTAAACGAGAAGTGTGTTGTTTCAGAAGCGCAGTCGCTGAGGTCACGGCCTCGGCGAGGGGGGCCAATGTAGCATCAAGTAAAGGGGACAGTATGTCTGATATTTCTTTGGCCCTTTTTGCCGAAGCAGAGCAAGTGGTAGCAGGGTCTGGTGAATCCGAAGAGTCATCCCTGGTGGGAGAGGCTGGGAGAGGAGATGATGTGACTGCAGGACGGTGGCTTCTCCTTCTGTTTCAGAGACTGAGAGCCTTTAGTATTCCTGGGTGTTTTAGCCACATATTTCTCCATGATAGAGTGGCTAATGTAGTGAAGCAATATGCTGCAGTGATTTGTTCACAAATAGGAGCTGTAAGGTTGTTAGCTTGCAGATTAATGGATGCCAGCAGGGGCGGATCCAGAACAAAATGACAGGGGGGCACCACGATAGGGAAAGGCAGGCGGGCGGGCATGGGGGAGTTGGTCTTTGGATGTGTAGCTGCAGGATTTACAATGTACGGTGACTTCCGCAAGGCACCTTCTGCTACATAAACCCCAAAGCAACACCCTGTATTTTTTGCATGAAGCATACAGAAATTATCAGACAAGGCCATCACCCGGTCTTATAGGCCCTACACACTGGGCGATATCAAACATATGAACAATCTCGTTCATTAATGAACAAGATACCGTTCATATCTTTGAGTGTGGAGGGAGGCTCCAGCGATGAACAATGTGCGGCTCCGCGCTCGTTCATCGCTGGTGCCCCGTTGGCTGTGCATGCAGGCCAATATGGACGATCTCGTCCATATTTGCTTGCACTTCTATGGAGCCGTGTGACGGGGGAAGTGAAGAAACTTCACTCCCCCCGTCACTGCCCCCCCCCGCTGTTGGGTCGCCCGTCGGCCGTATCTGCTGTCGGGCAGCTCGGCGGCGGATCGATAAATGTGTAGGGCCCTTTATTGTAGAGGGGCCAACACCACGCCTAGGGTGAGCACAATCATATGTCCCAACCTGTTGTGGAACTACAAATAACAGCCAGAAGTTTGCATTGTCCATGCTGGGATAAGTAGTTCCACAGAGATCCTGTGTCTGAGCTATAACAGAGCAAAACCAAGGGACTGGGATAACCCTCAAACAAAATTGTGACTGTCCCTCACCTTAAACTCGCGGCTGTGCTGGGGAGTATACTCCAGGGTCCAGAGGGAATGCAGGATCGTGGCCCAGTGCTCGCTCTGTCACCTCCTTGCGGTCCTGGCCGTGATGTTAGTGAAGCAGGTGTTGCCGTGGCCGGACCTGCCGAGCACCCTGAGGCTAGGAGGGGGGGAGCTGCAGAGAGGCCGGCTGGCTGTGGGCTGGGGAGCACTTGGGTGAAGGCAGCCCGAACAGCTTCTTTCCCGCTGCTTCTTGTGGGGGCAGCGCTGGAGACACCAGCTACGCTAAGCTCCAGCTTCTGCTCCGGAGATACAGCGGCGGTGAAAGTAATAACCTGGGCTGGCAGCTTTATTGGGCAGGCGGGCGGTGAGCGGCGGGTGGTAGTGAGCGGCGGCCAGCAGTGATTTCAGCAGCGCCCTCACAGGTCTGGCGCTCAACGCGGCTGCTTTTGCCGGGCCTGGTAACGCGCTGCTAGTGTAGCCCTGCTGAGCCTCCTGCCGGCATGTACACCACAGCGGTACTTGCAGCTAGTGATCCTTAATGACAGGGGGGGCACGTGCCTGGGTGCCCCCCCCGGATCCGCCACTGGATGCCAGGGAGGTGATGTATCAGTGATTACACATTACACTGAGACAGGACTGCTCTGCTGGGTCTTGCCCGCTGTTATCCCCGTTGCCTCAGAGAGATTGTCACCCGTTTTTTTTTTTGGGGGGGGGGGGGGGCGATGGTGGCCCCTAGATGGTGATATTTTCTGGGGAATGGGGAGCCCACAATAAGAAGCGACCGCTGCGTTGGGCGCGCCCACCTGAAGTTGGATACAGCGTTTCTATTACATAGAGGAAGGCAATAGGTTCAGTACATCAACTATTTTTGAATTCCAAGCAGAACAATAATAGTACATACAAAAAAACATTGGGGACATAATGCAGAGTTGGCAGCGTAAATTAATAAGAAAAAAAACAAGTATACAGAGATAGTGTATTTCTGCACATATGCAGAGTCGTGAATGCATTGGCAGCTTACAGTATGTGATTACGTTACTGCAAGATGTCATCATCACAAAATACTTGCATTCGCCTTGTAGTGAGTTCAAAAGCTACACTTCCTAATAAGCAGCATATGCGCATCCTTGGTGGAGTTGTTCCAGTGAGGTTTGCTTGAAAAAGGACCGCAGCAAGGCCTGAAATGTCGACCCTGTTTTTATTGACAAAATATAATTGTTAAGGGCCCTACACACTGGCGGATATGCCGCTGAGGTGCCCGACGACCGACCCGGCTTGGGGAGGGGGAGACATAGGGAGTGAAGTTTCTTCACTCCCCCGGTCACCTGGACCCATAGCCCTGCATGCTAACGAGATTGTCCATATTGGCATGTATGTATAAATGACCCGGCACCAACGATGAACGAGCGCGGGGCCGTGCATGGTTCATCGTTGGTGCATACACACTGAAAGATATTAACGATATCTCGTTCATTCATGAACGAGATCGTTCATATCTTTCAGTGTAATCGGCCAGTGTGTAGGGCCCATTAATATTTGCTAACAAGAAGACTGGTGAGTGCCTTATATTACATGTTATTTTGAGTAGCTTGAAGATTGATGCTTTAGGAGTCTACTGGACTAATGCGTATCTGTAATGGGTGCACACAGGCCCCTGGGTCCAGGGGGGCACAGACCACAAAACCTGCACCCATGCAGTTATACTTACCCCTCCAAAGTCCTGCAGCGGCCAGTGTTGCAGACATAAATCCTCAGGAGATGGCGCGGCTGCCATTTTCCTGGTGATTTGCGCAAGTCCGCAGTGCTGCGACCGTTGACAGAGAGGAGGGGCCCGACAAGGAGCCTGCACATGGGCCCTCCCCTCTCTTAATCCGCCCTGTAAAAGAGGATGCTGCACCATTCACCCTCACTGCTATTTACCATTGTCTCTCATTTTGTTTTCCTGCTTTTATCATCTTTCATTTTACTACATTTAGGGGGACATTTACTAAGCAGTGATAAGAGCGGAGAAGTGAGCCAGTGGAGAAGTTGCCCCATAAACCAGCAGCTCTGTATCATTTTATAGTATGCAAATTACTTCTCCGCTCTTATCACTGCTTAGTAAATGTTCCCCTTATTCTCCTCTTGCATTTGTCACTCCTCACACAGTGTCGTTCTGCTATTACAGCCCTCTCCCTCTTGAGTTTCCACATATTACTGGAACCAAAACGGCCACCCCATGCTCCTTGGCCTATTATGCCCCCTGGTTTCTATTCTCATTTACCTGCTGCCTTTAAAAGTAACTTTTCACAGACAGGGTCCTTTGCCTTCTGTTTCTTGTCTGTCCACTTTAATGCCGCTTTCAGATCACAAATGCCGGGTCGCACCAGGGAATTGGAAATGGGTCCTTCCCAGGTGCAACTCAGCATTGGACCCTAACACTGGCTTCCCTGACCCAGCAATATGCCGGGTAGGATTGCCATTGGGGGTCTGGGGCCATAGCGCCATTGGGGGCTGGTGCAGAGGCAGCGCTGGGAGATGAGATAATCTCCGCGCCGCCTCTCCCTATGCAGTGAACAAGTCTCCGGTCGCATCAACCCAGGTAACACGTTCACACTGCACCTGACCCGGTAATTACCCAGGTATAACCCTTCTTTATTTCCCAGTTGAATTACCGGGTCAGGCGACCTAGAATTTCTGGAGTGATCCTTTCACACCGCACTACGACTCGTGTCGACCTGGCAATATACTGGGTTGTTTGTGCGATGTGAAAGGGTTATATAAGACATATTCAGTTACCTGCAGTGTTTACAGCGTGAGTTAAGCCCAAACTTAACTCCTGGAACTATTAAATTAACAATTTCTCTGTGCAGTAAACCCTCAGGTATAACTTAGAAACATAGAATTCAACGGCAGATAAGAACCACTTGGCCCATCTAGTCTGCCTTTTTTTCTTCTTTTTTTTTTTACCATATTTTTATCTCAAACCTTATTTGATCCTTATATCTTTGTAAGAATATCCTTATGTCTATCCCATGCATGTTTAAATTGCTCTACTGTCTTAGCCTCTACCACCTCTGATGGGAGGCTATTCCACTTGTCCACCACCCTTTCTGTGAAGTAATTTTTCCTCAAATTTCCCCTGAACTTCCCCCCCTCTAGTCTCAGTGTATGTCCTCGTGTCCTATTGCTTCTCTTTATTTGCAAAATGTTTCCCTCCTGGACTTTGTTACAACCCTTGATATATTTGAAAGTTTCTATCATGTCTCCCCTTTCCCTTCTGTGCTCCAAACTATACATATTGAGATTTTTTAGTCTTTCTGGGTATGTTTTGTGATGTAGGCCATGCACCATTTTAGTTGTCCTTCTTTGTACAGTCTCTAATGTATTAATATCCTTTTGAAGATATAGCCTCCAGAATTGAACACAGTATTCAAGATGAGGCCGTACCAATGACCTATACAGTGGCATTATTACTTCTTTCTTTCTGCTGCTGATTCCTCTCCCAATGCAGCCAAGCATCTGACTAGCCTTCCTCATTGCTTTGTTACATTGCTTACCTGCCTTTAAGTCAACTGAAATAGTGACTCCTAGATCCCTTTCCTCCTCAGTAGTTTCCAGTATAGTGCCATTAATACTATATTTAGCCTTTGGATTTTTGAGACCCAAGTGCATTATTTTGCATTTTTTGACATTAAACTGTAATTGCCACACTCTTGTCCATTCCTCTAGTCTACCTAGATCCTCAATCATTAGTTTTACCCCACCTGGTGTATCTACCCTGTTGCATACCTTTGTGTTATCTGCAAAAAGGCATACTTTCCCTTTAATGCCATTTCAATGTCACCAATAAAGATATTAAAAAACTCTGGTCCAAGTACAGAACCCTGGGGTACTCCACTGGTAACATTTCCCTCCTGTGAATGCACTCCATTTACCACAACTCTCTGTTTTCTATCCTGCAACCAAGATCTTATCCTTTCAATAATCCTAGTATCCAATCCCAAGCTTCCAAGTTTATTTAGCAGTCTACAATGTGGAACAGTGTCAAAAGCCTTACTAAAGTCTAGATAAGCTATATCCATGGCTCCACCTTTATCCATCACTTTTGTCACACAGTCAAAAAAGTAAATAAGATTTGTGTGACATGATCTCCCCCTATTGAATCCATGCTGTTTGGGATCCTGTAAATTGCTGGATTTGAGATAATCTACAACTCTTTCTTTTAAGAGTGTTTCCATCAATTTCCCTACTACTGATGTAAGACTCACTGCTCTGTAGTTGTTTGCCTCTTCCTTGCTTCCACTTTTGTGCAGTTGGACCTCGTTCGCTCTTTTCCAGTCCTCTGGAATTACTCCTGTAGCTAATGACTGGTTGAATAATTCTGTCAATGGTGCTACCAGCACCTCTTTAAGTTATTTTAGTTTCCTTAGATGTATCCCATCTGGCCCCATAGATTTGTCCACTTTAAGCTTTGAGAGTTCTGTTAGGACCTTCTCCTCTGTAAATGTACTTGTTTCATTTTCCTGAATATCCCTGCAACTTAACTGTGGCCTCTTCCCCTCTCTTTCAGTAGTGAATACAGAGCAAAAATAATTATTAAGATGATCTGCTATTACATTGTCTCCCTCAACAAGACTCCAAGTCTCTGTCTTTAGTTTTATAATTCCGCCTCTTGTTTTTCTCCTTTCGCTTATATACCAAAAAAAGTTTTGCCTCCTTTACCCACTGACTGGGCCATTTTCTCCTCAGCTTGTGCCTTTTCACATTCTTCTTCTGTCTAACTAGATATATCTCTTTGTCTTCATTATTTTGTGTCTGCTTGTATTTCCTAAAAGCTATCTTTTTTTTCACAATATTTGCTACTTCTTTCGCAAACCACACTGGCTTCCTTTTCCTTGTGTTTTTCCTAACAGTTTTGATACAAAGGTCTGTTGCCTTTAATATTGCACTTTTTAACGTTTCCCACCTCTCCTGCACGGCTTCCAACTTCCTCCACTCTGCCAAAGAATTGCTTACACATTGCTTACACATTTTCCCATCCGTACAAAATCAGCCTTCCTAAAATCCAACACCTTTGTTTTTGTATGGGATGAATTAGTCTCTGTCTTTATGCTGAACCATACTGCTTGATGATCACTGGATCCCAGGTTTTCACCCACATTTACGTCCGATATTCTGTCTCCATTTGTAAGTATTAAGTCTAATATTGCGTCTTTCCGAGTGGGCTCCCTCACCAATTGGTGGAGGGATGCTCCCTGAAGGGAATTAAAAATGTCCCTACTTCTAGTGGAACCAGCAACAGACACCTCCCAGTTTACATCAGGAAGATTAAAGTCTCCCATGATTATTACCTCTCCTTTTAATGCCATTTTAGTTATGTCCTGCAATAGGTTCTTGTCCAGTTCTTCTTCCTGCCCTGGTGGCCTGTATATCACGCCAATACGAATATTCAACTTCTCCCCTGTTTCTATCGTCACCCAAAGGGCCTCAGTTTTTTCTTCAATACTTTGTATTAAGGTAATATTTAAGCTTTTTTTTTACATACATTGCTACCCCTCCTCCGATTTTTCCCGTTCTGTCCTTCCTAAATAAAGTATATTGTGCACTAAACCATAGATATAGCATGCGCTAAACCATAGATTCTGTGTTAAGTGATGGAATCTATGGGTTTCCCCTTCTCAGAGTACATTTTAACGTGGATTTTTCCTCAGGGCTCATAAGGCTGCAAAGAAAAATCTGTATTTAGGCGGTTATTCAGGTTTGTTAGCAAACCAAAAAAGCACACTAATTGGCAAAGCCATGTTGCACTGCAGGTGGGGCAGATATAACATGTGCAGAGAGATTTAGATTTGGGTGGGGTGTGTTCAAACTGAAATCTAAATTGCAATGTAAAAATAAAACAGCCAGTATTTACCCTGCACAGAAACAATATAACCTACCCAATTCTAAATCAATCTGCACGTGTTACATCTGTCCCACCTGCAATGCAACTTGGTTTTGCCCATTAGTGTGCTTTTTTTGGATTGCTAACAAACCTGAATAAGGCCCTAAGTGCACCCCCTGGGCATGGGTGTTATTATAGTGGGTGGAAGGGGTACCATTGCTATGGGGTCCAGAGGCTTAGGGGACCTGGACTCAGGTTCTAAAGTTGCATACCAATTTCCCAGATTTGCCTGCTAGGCAATTGGGTCTGATCCACTGCCCTGCCTGAATTGTGTGACATTACATTTTCAGTGAGAGGAGTTTATGCATAGTAGATGTTATAATGGTAAGGAGACACTGTAATGTGGCATGATTTGAACTTGAGGCCCCTTTAATGTGGTACAATATGAAATCAGGGCACTATAGTGTGGCATAATGTGAACTGGGACACAGTAATATGGTATAATTTGAGCTGGAGGCAATGGCGTATTTATAACGGGTGCAGTGCATACTTGCCTACCCTCCCGGAATGGCCGGGAGGCTCCCAAAAATCGGGTGACCCTCCCGGCCCCCCGGAAAGGTGGGCAAGCCTCCCGCTTTCCCCCTCGGCCGCCCACAGCAGTGAACAAGTAGGCGGGCCGAGGGGGTCCGATGACGCGATTCGCGCTGAATCGCGTCATCGTAGCTCCGCCCCCCGCTATGCAGCGCCTCGTTTCTCGGCACAGCACAGCGGGGGGTGGAGTCACGATGACGCGACCCTAATGCAACGCCCCCGGACCGCCCATCCTGCTGCCGGCCACGCCCCCGAACCAACCGTCCTGCTGCCGGCCATGCCCCCATTCACCTACAACGCTGCCTCCTCCCGGAGGAGGAGGCAGCAAAGTAGGTGAGTATGGTGCAGTGTGTTCAGTGCACATGGGTCCAGGGGGGCCCACACGGCACACCCTACACCCATGTTTTTCAATACTTCCCTCCGAAGTCCCGCAGCAGCGCTGCAGAAATCACCAGAAAAATGGCGCAGCTGCCATTTTCCCAGCGTTTTGTGCATCCGCACTAAGGAAATAACTGGGAAAATGGCGGCTGCACCATTTTCCCAGAGACCTGCACATTGCACACTATAATCTGGGACAGCACTAGGGTCCCCTAGTGACCCTAGTGCCCAGAGCAACAGAGCTGCTGGCTAGAGAGGAGGGGGTCCAAACGGAGCCCTTCAATATGTTGCTGTGGGGCCCACACAGTTCTGGTTCTGCCTCTGCCTCTGGGGCTTAATACATGGTGATGCCATGCTGATTGACTAGGCCCAGGCAGACAGCTACAGGGAAAAACCTAAGGTTAACTGAATCTGCCCCTTAGTGTTCCTCATGTATCTCTGTTTTTATTTTTTAGACTCTTTAATGAAGATCAATAAAGTCCCACACAAATTAGCGAAAGAAGTAGGACTTATTCCTGGAAGCTGTATAGGCAGCAATGCATCATTCCACGTGTACCTTTGCTGCTATGTAGATGATCGTGAGCTATTCTTCTTATTACCAGTTATTTATATAGCGTGCACATATTCCACACAGCCATTCACATTAGTCCCTATGTTCCCTACCACATGTGTTTCCAATTGTAAAGCGCAACTGAATATGCTGTGCTATATAAGAAATAAGAAATAAACCCACTACTAGACACTAGGGTTACGTTTTTTTTCAAAAGCCAATTAACTTACCAGTAGATTTTTGGATTGTGGGTGGAAATCCACACAAGCACAGGGAGTATATACAAACACTAACCCAAGACCTCAGTGCCTTGAGGCTGTAATACTAACCATTACCCCATTGGTGCTATCCTTCTTTATCCAACCAACCATTTCACACCTATCATGTGCCCTTTGCATTGTACCCCAATTTTCCAAAATGCTGACATGGGGGTAAATTTACTAAGATTCGTATTTTCCCGTTTCAGGTCAAAGTTCAATCACGAATGACATCGAAAGTGTAAAACTGCAACTTTTTGAATTTATTACGACTAATTTACTAAGCTGTCGTATTCGTATTTTTCTTTTGTTCCGATGTCGATGTCATTCGTGTTTTTATTTTTATTTTTACGGCAGTGATTAGCAAAACACTGCCGACTTTTAAAAAATGAATCTCGGCCGGATCTGTGTGATCCGTGCTGGGGTTTAATATTTTTTTTTTTTTAAATTAAACCCTGTAAAATCACAAAAAAAAAATGCGTGGGGTCCCCCCTCCTAAGCATAACCAGCCTCGGGCTCTTTGAGCCGATCCTGGTTGCAAAAATATGGTGGAAAAAATTACAGGGGTTCCCCCATATTTAAGCAACCAGCATCGGGCTCTGCGCCTGGTCCTGGTTCCAAAAATACGGGGGTCAAAAAGAGTAGGGGTCCCCCGTATTTTTAAAACCAGCACCGGGCTCCACTAGCTGGACAGATAATGCCACAGCCGGGGGTCACTTTTATATAGTGCCCTGCAGCCGTGGCATCAAAAATCCAACTAGTCACCCCTGGCCGGGGTACCCTGGGGGAGTGGGGACCCCTTCAATCAAGGGGTCCCCCCCCCAACCACCCAAGGGCCAGGGGTGAAGCCCGAGGCTGTCCCCCCCATCCAATTGGCTGCGGATGGGGGGCTGATAGCCTTTTGTCAAAATGAAAAGATATTGTTTTTAGTAGCAGTACTACAAGTCCCAGCAAGCCTCCCCCGCATGCTGGTACTTGGAGAACCACAAGTACCAGCATGCGGCGGAAAAACGGGCCCGCTGGTACCTGTAGTACTACTACTAAAAAAATACCCAAATAAACACAAGACACACACACCTTGAAAGTAAAGATTTATTACATACATCCACACAAACATATACACATACTTACCTTATGTTCACACGCAGGTCGGTCCTCTTCTCCAGGAGAATCCAAGGGGTACCTGTTGAATAAATTCTACTCACCAGATCCAGGGTCCCAGGGTCCTCGGGGCAACCATTTGTAATCCACGTACTTGAATAAAATAACAAAACGGATACCCGAGCCACGAACTGAAAGGGGCCCCATGTTTTCACATGGGACTCCTTTCCCCGAATGCCAGAAACCCACTCTGACTTCTGTCTAAGTGGGTTTCTTCAGCCAATCAGGGAGCGCCACGTTGTAGCACTCTCCTGATCGGCTGTGTGCTCCTGTACTGAGTGACAGGCGGCACACGGCAGTGTTACAATGTAGCGCCTATGCGCTCCATTGTAACCAATGGTGGGAACTTTCTGCTCAGCGGTGACGTCACTTTAGGTCAACCGCAGGGCAGAAAGTTCCCACCATTGGTTACAATGGAGCGCATAGGCGCTACATTGTAACACTGCCGTGTGCCGCCTGTCACTCAGTACAGGAGCACACAGCCGATCAGGAGAGTGCTACAACGTGGCGCTCCCTGATTGGCTGAAGAAACCCACTTAGACAGAAGTCAGAGTGGGTTTCTGGCATTCGGGGAAAGGAGTCCCATGTGAAAACATGGGGCCCCTTTCAGTTCGTGGCTCGGGTATCCGTTTTGTTATTTTATTCAAGTACGTGGATTACAAATGGTTGCCCCGAGGACCCTGGGACCCTGGATCTGGTGAGTAGAATTTATTCAACAGGTACCCCTTGGATTCTACTGGAGAAGAGGACCGACCTGCGTGTGAACATAAGGTAAGTATGTATGTATGTTTGTGTGGATGTATGTAATAAATCTTTACTTTCACGGTGTGTGTGTCTTGTCTTTTTTTGGGTATTTTTTTAGTAGTAGTACTACAGGTACCAGCGGGCCCGTTTTTCAGCCGCATGCTGGTACTTGTGGTTCTCCAAGTACCAGCATGCGGGGGAGGCTTGCTGGGACTCGTAGTACTGCTACTAAAAACAATATCTTTTCATTTTCACAAAAGGCTATCAGCCCCCCATCTGCAGCCAATTGGATGGGGGGGACAGCCTCGGGCTTCACCCCTGGCCCTTGGGTGGCTGGGGGGGGGACCCCTTGATTGAAGGGGTCCCCACTCCCCCAGGGTACCCCGGCCAGGGGTGACTAGTTGGATATTTGATGCCACGGCCGCAGGGCACTATATAAAAGTGACCCCCGGCTGTGGCATTATCTGTCCAGCTAGTGGAGCCCGGTGCTGGTTTTAAAAATACGGGGGACCCCTACTCTTTTTGTCCCCCGTATTTTTGGAACCAGGACCAGGCGCAGAGCCCGATGCTGGTTGCTTAAATATGGGGGAACCCCTGTCAATTTTTTCCCCATATTTCTGCAACCAGGATCGGCTCAAAGAGCCCGAGGCTGGTTATGCTTAGGAGGGGGGACCCCACGCAATTTTTTTTGAGAAAATAATCACTTTCCCACCCCTTCCCACTGATATACATGCACGGATCTCATGGATCTGTGCATGCCTATCCAATCACGGATAAAAAAAGCAGGTCTGTTTTTTTTAAGCACTTTTTTACGAGTTGTAATTTTTCACGGCAGTGTTTTGTTTTTTTTTGCTTTGCACTTCTTAGTAAATGACCGAGATTCATACTTAAACAGCCGCGTTTTGACCGATGGTGTATTCATTCGTCATTTTTTCCTAGGACTTCCAAATATTACGAATGCCCTCATCACTGCCGTGATTTGAGTTTAGTAAATTATAGAGATGAGCGGGTTCGGTTTCTCTGAATCCGAACCCGCACGAACTTCATGTTTTTTTTCACGGGTCCGAGCGACTCGGATCTTCCCGCCTTGCTCGGTTAACCCGAGCGCGCCCGAACGTCATCATGACGCTGTCGGATTCTCGCGAGGCTCGGATTCTATCGCGAGACTCGGATTCTATATAAGGAGCCGCGCGTCGCCGCCATTTTCACACGTGCATTGAGATTGATAGGGAGAGGACGTGGCTGGCGTCCTCTCCATTTAGATTAGGAGAGAGAGAGAGAGAGATTGACCTGAGGCTGATACTGTAGAAGAGAGTGCAGAGTTTAGTGACTGACCACAGTGACCACCAGCAGTGCAGTTGTTTTATTTAATATATCCGTTCTCTGCCTGAAAAAAACGGTACACACAGTGACTCAGTCACATACCATATCTGTGTGCACTGCTCAGCCCAGTGTGCTGCATGCCTGCATCATCTATGTATATATTATATATCTGACTGTGCTCAGCTCACACAGCTTATAATTGTGGGGGAGACTGGGGAGCACTGCAGTGCCAGTTATAGGTTATAGCAGGAGCCAGGAGTACAAGACAGTCACATACCATATCTGTGTGCACTGCTCAGCCCAGTGTGCTGCATCATCTATGTATATATTATATATCTGACTGTGCTCAGCTCACACAGCTTATAATTGTGGGGGAGACTGGGGAGCACTGCAGTGCCAGTTATAGGTTATAGCAGGAGCCAGGAGTACATATTATATTAAAATTAAACAGTGCACACTTTTGCTGCAGGAGTGCCACTGCCAGTGTGACTGACCAGTGACCTGACCACACTGACCACCAGTATAGTTAGTAGTATACTATATTGTGATTGCCTGAAAAAGTTAAACACTCGTCGTGTGACTTCACTTGTGTGGTGTTTTTATTTTTATTTTATAAAAAACTCATTCTGCTGACAGACAGTGTCCAGCAGGTCCGTCATTATATAATATATATACCTGTCCGGCTGCAGTAGTGATATATATATATTTTTTATATCATTATTTATCATCCAGTCGCAGCAGACACAGTACGGTAGTTCACGGCTGTAGCTACCTCTGTGTCGGCACTCGGCAGTCCATCCATAATTGTATACCACCTACCCGTGGTTTTTTTTTCTTTCTTCTTTATACATACATACTACTACATCTCTTTATCAACCAGTCTATATTAGCAGCAGACACAGTACAGTACGGTAGTTCACGGCTGTGGCTACCTCTGTGTCGGCACTCGGCAGTCCGTCCATAATTGTATACCACCTAACCGTGGTTTTTTTTTCTTTCTTCTTTATACATACATACTACGACATCTCTTTATCAACCAGTCTATATTAGCAGCAGACACAGTACAGTACGGTAGTTCACGGCTGTGGCTACCTCTGTGTCGGCACTCGGCAGTCCGTCCATAATTGTATACCACCTAACCGTGGTTTTTTTTTCTTTCTTCTTCATACATACATACTACGACATCTCTTTATCAACCAGTCTATATTAGCAGCATACACAGTACAGTACGGTAGTTCACGGCTGTGGCTACCTCTGTGTCGGCACTCGGCAGTCCGTCCATAATTGTATACCACCTAACCGTGGTTTTTTTTCTTTCTTCTTTATACATACATACTACGACATCTCTTTATCAACCAGTCTATATTAGCAGCAGACACAGTACAGTACGGTAGTTCACGGCTGTGGCTACCTCTGTGTCGGCACTCGGCAGTCCGTCCATAATTGTATACCACCTAACCGTGGTTTTTTTTTCTTTCTTCTTCATACATACATACTACGACATCTCTTTATCAACCAGTCTATATTAGCAGCAGACACAGTACAGTACGGTAGTTCACAGCTGTGGCTACCTCTGTGTCGGCACTTGGCAGTCCGTCCATAATTGTATACCACCTAACCGTGGTTTTTTTTTCTTTCTTCTTCATACATACATACTACGACATCTCTTTATCAACCAGTCTATATTAGCAGCAGACACAGTACAGTACGGTAGTTCACGGCTGTGGCTACCTCTGTGTCGGCACTCGGCAGTCCGTCCATAATTGTATACCACCTAACCGTGGTTTTTTTTTCTTTCTTCTTCATACATACATACTACGACATCTCTTTATCAACCAGTCTATATTAGCAGCAGACACAGTACAGTACGGTAGTTCACGGCTGTGGCTACCTCTGTGTCGGCACTCGGCAGTCCGTCCATAATTGTATACCACCTAACCGTGGTTTTTTTTTCTTTCTTCTTCATACATACATACTACGACATCTCTTTATCAACCAGTCTATATTAGCAGCAGACACAGTACAGTACGGTAGTTCACGGCTGTGGCTACCTCTGTGTCGGCACTCGGCAGTCCGTCCATAATTGTATACCACCTAACCGTGTTTTTTTTTTCTTTCTTCTTCATACATACATACTACGACATCTCTTTATCAACCAGTCTATATTAGCAGCAGACACAGTACGGTAGTTCACGGCTGTAGCTACCTCTGTGTCGGCACTCGGCAGTCCGTCCATAATTGTATACTAGTATCCATCCATCTCCATTGTTTACCTGAGGTGCCTTTTAGTTGTGCCTATTAAAATATGGAGAACAAAAATGTTGAGGTTCCAAAATTAGGGAAAGATCAAGATCCACTTCCACCTCGTGCTGAAGCTGCTGCCACTAGTCATGGCCGAGACGATGAAATGCCAGCAACGTCGTCTGCCAAGGCCGATGCCCAATGTCATAGTACAGAGCATGTCAAATCCAAAACACCAAATATCAGTAAAAAAAGGACTCCAAAACCTAAAATAAAATTGTCGGAGGAGAAGCGTAAACTTGCCAATATGCCATTTACCACACGGAGTGGCAAGGAACGGCTGAGGCCCTGGCCTATGTTCATGGCTAGTGGTTCAGCTTCACATGAGGATGGAGGCACTCAGCCTCTCGCTAGAAAAATGAAAAGACTCAAGCTGGCAAAAGCAGTAGCACCGCAAAGAACTGTGCGTTCTTCGAAATCCCAAATCCACAAGGAGAGTCCAATTGTGTCGGTTGCGATGCCTGACCTTCCCAACACTGGACGTGAAGAGCATGCGCCTTCCACCATTTGCACGCCCCCTGCAAGTGCTGGAAGGAGCACCCGCAGTCCAGTTCCTGATAGTCAGATTGAAGATGTCAGTGTTGAAGTACACCAGGATGAGGAGGATATGGGTGTTGCTGGCGCTGGGGAGGAAATTGACCAGGAGGATTCTGATGGTGAGGTGGTTTGTTTAAGTCAGGCACCCGGGTTGACACCTGTTGTCCGTGGGAGGAATATGGCCATTGACATGCCTGGTGAAAATACCAAAAAAATCAGCTCTTCGGTGTGGAACTATTTCAACAGAAATGCGGACAACAGGTGTCAAGCCGTGTGTTCCCTTTGTCAAGCTGTAATAAGTAGGGGTAAGGACGTTAACCACCTCGGAACATCCTCCCTTATACGTCACCTGCAGCGCATTCATAATAAGTCAGTGACAAGTTCAAAAACTTTGGGTGACAGCGGAAGCAGTCCACTGACCAGTAAATCCCTTCCTCTTGTAACCAAGCTCACGCAAACCACCCCACCAACTCCCTCAGTGTCAATTTCCTCCTTCCCCAGGAATGCCAATAGTCCTGCAGGCAATGTCACTGGCAATTCTGACGAGTCCTCTCCTGCCTGGCATTCCTCCGATGCATCCTTGCGTGTAACGCCTACTGCTGCTGGCGCTGCTGTTGTTGCTGCTGGGAGTCGATGGTCATCCCAGAGGGGAAGTCGTAAGCCCACTTGTACTACTTCCAGTAAGCAATTGACTGTTCAACAGTCCTTTGCGAGGAAGATGAAATATCACAGCAGTCATCCTGCTGCAAAGCGGATAACTGAGGCCTTGACAACTATGTTGGTGTTAGACGTGCGTCCGGTATCCGCCGTTAGTTCACAGGGAACTAGACAATTTATTGAGGCAGTGTGCCCCCGTTACCAAATACCATCTAGGTTCCACTTCTCTAGGCAGGCGATACCGAGAATGTACACGGACGTCAGAAAAAGACTCACCAGTGTCCTAAAAAATGCAGTTGTACCCAATGTCCACTTAACCACGGACATGTGGACAAGTGGAGCAGGGCAGGGTCAGGACTATATGACTGTGACAGCCCACTGGGTAGATGTATGGACTCCCGCCGCAAGAACAGCAGCGGCGGCACCAGTAGCAGCATCTCGCAAACGCCAACTCTTTCCTAGGCAGGCTACGCTTTGTATCACCGGTTTCCAGAATACGCACACAGCTGAAAACCTCTTACGGCAACTGAGGAAGATCATCGCGGAATGGCTTACCCCAATTGGACTCTCCTGTGGATTTGTGGCATCGGACAACGCCAGCAATATTGTGTGTGCATTAAATATGGGCAAATTCCAGCACGTCCCATGTTTTGCACATACCTTGAATTTGGTGGTGCAGAATTATTTAAAAAACGACAGGGGCGTGCAAGAGATGCTGTCGGTGGCCAGAAAAATTGCGGGACACTTTCGGCGTACAGGCACCACGTACAGAAGACTGGAGCACCACCAAAAACTACTGAACCTGCCCTGCCATCATCTGAAGCAAGAAGTGGTAACGAGGTGGAATTCAACCCTCTATATGCTTCAGAGGTTGGAGGAGCAGCAAAAGGCCATTCAAGCCTATACAATTGAGCACGATATAGGAGGTGGAATGCACCTGTCTCAAGCGCAGTGGAGAATGATTTCAACGTTGTGCAAGGTTCTGATGCCCTTTGAACTTGCCACACGTGAAGTCAGTTCAGACACTGCCAGCCTGAGTCAGGTCATTCCCCTCATCAGGCTTTTGCAGAAGAAGCTGGAGACATTGAAGGAGGAGCTAACACGGAGCGATTCCGCTAGGCATGTGGGACTTGTGGATGGAGCCCTTAATTCGCTTAACAAGGATTCACGGGTGGTCAATCTGTTGAAATCAGAGCACTACATTTTGGCCACCGTGCTCGATCCTAGATTTAAAGCCTACCTTGGATCTCTCTTTCCGGCAGACACAAGTCTGCTGGGGTTGAAAGACCTGCTGGTGAGAAAATTGTCAAGTCAAGCGGAACGCGACCTGTCAACATCTCCTCCTTCACATTCTCCCGCAACTGGGGGTGCGAGGAAAAGGCTCAGAATTCCGAGCCCACCCGCTGGCGGTGATGCAGGGCAGTCTGGAGCGACTGCTGATGCTGACATCTGGTCCGGACTGAAGGACCTGACAACGATTACGGACATGTCGTCTACTGTCACTGCATATGATTCTCTCACCATTGAAAGAATGGTGGAGGATTATATGAGTGACCGCATCCAAGTAGGCACGTCACACAGTCCATACTTATACTGGCAGGAAAAAGAGGCAATTTGGAGGCCATTGCACAAACTGGCTTTATTCTACCTAAGTTGCCCTCCCACAAGTGTGTACTCCGAAAGAGTGTTTAGTGCCGCCGCTCACCTTGTCAGCAATCGGCGTACGAGGTTACATCCAGAAAATGTGGAAAAGATGATGTTCATTAAAATGAATTATAATCAATTCCTCCGCGGAGACATTGACCAGCAGCAATTGCCTCCACAAAGTACACAGGGAGCTGAGATGGTGGATTCCAGTGGGGACGAATTGATAATCTGTGAGGAGGGGGATGTACACGGTGATATATCGGAGGGTGATGATGAGGTGGACATCTTGCCTCTGTAGAGCCAGTTTGTGCAAGGAGAGATTAATTGCTTCTTTTTTGGGGGGGGGTCCAAACCAACCCGTCATATCAGTCACAGTCGTGTGGCAGACCCTGTCACTGAAATGATGGGTTGGTTAAAGTGTGCATGTCCTGTTTTGTTTATACAACATAAGGGTGGGTGGGAGGGCCCAAGGACAATTCCATCTTGCACCTCTTTTTTCTTTTCTTTTTCTTTGCGTCATGTGCTGTTTGGGGAGGGTTTTTTGGAAGGGACATCCTGCGTGACACTGCAGTGCCACTCCTAAATGGGCCCGGTGTTTGTGTCGGCCACTAGGGTCGCTAATCTTACTCACACAGTCAGCTACCTCATTGCGCCTCTTTTTTTCTTTGCGTCATGTGCTGATTGGGGAGGGTTTTTTGGAAGGGACATCCTGCGTGACACTGCAGTGCCACTCCTAAATGGGCCCGGTGTTTGTGTCGGCCACTAGGGTCGCTAATCTTACTCACACAGTCAGCTACCTCATTGCGCCTCTTTTTTTCTTTGCGTCATGTGCTGATTGGGGAGGGTTTTTTGGAAGGGACATCCTGCGTGACACTGCAGTGCCACTCCTAAATGGGCCCGGTGTTTGTGTCGGCCACTAGGGTCGCTAATCTTACTCACACAGTCAGCTACCTCATTGCGCCTCTTTTTTTCTTTGCGTCATGTGCTGATTGGGGAGGGTTTTTTGGAAGGGACATCCTGCGTGACACTGCAGTGCCACTCCTAAATGGGCCCGGTGTTTGTGTCGGCCACTAGGGTCGCTAATCTTACTCACACAGTCAGCTACCTCATTGCGCCTCTTTTTTTCTTTGCGTCATGTGCTGATTGGGGAGGGTTTTTTGGAAGGGACATCCTGCGTGACACTGCAGTGCCACTCCTAAATGGGCCCGGTGTTTGTGTCGGCCACTAGGGTCGCTTATCTTACTCACACAGTCAGCTACCTCATTGCGCCTCTTTTTTTCTTTGCATCATGTGCTGATTGGGGAGGGTTTTTTGGAAGGGACATCCTGCGTGACACTGCAGTGCCACTCCTAGATGGGCCAGGTGTTTGTGTCGGCCACTAGTGTCGCTTAGCTTAGTCATCCAGCGACCTTGGTGCAAATTTTAGGACTAAAAATAATATTGTGAGGTGTGAGGTATTCAGAATAGACTGAAAATGAGTGGAAATTATGGTTTTTGAGGTTAATAATAATATGGGATCAAAATGACCCCCAAATTCTATGATTTAAGCTGTTTTTTAGTGTTTTTAAAAAAAAACACCCGAATCCAAAACACACCCGAATCCGACAAAAAAAATTCGGTGAGGTTTTGCCAAAACGCGGTCGAACCCAAAACACGGCCGCGGAACCGAACCCAAAACCAAAACACAAAACCCGAAAAATTTCAGGCGCTCATCTCTAGTAAATTACCGAGATGACACTTTGATGAAAAAACGGCATCTCGGTCAAAATCGGGACCTTAGTAAATTTACCCCACGGAGTCTAGTGAGCATGAAATTAATGCTGCCTTCGTTATAGGGGCCTAATTCAGATTTTTATCACTGAGCTGCGTTTTTTGCTGCCGTGCGATCAGATAGTCGCCGCCTACAGGGGGATTGTACATTTGCTATGCAAGTGTGGGATCGCATGTGTGGCAGAGCTGCACAAAATCAGTTTGTGCAGTCTCTGCACAGCTCAGGACTTACTCTTTCAGTACTGCTGATCGGGCTGGAGCTGACGTCAGACAATCTCCCTCAAATCGCTTGAGACCGTCTGCGTAGTTCCGGACACTCCCTGAAAATGGTCAGTTGCCACCCACAAATGGCCTCTTCCTGTCAATCACCTTGCGAATGCACGTGCGAATGGATCCTTCGCACCATCCTGTCGCTGACCACCGATGCCCGTTTGTCACGATCCGGGTATCTGGACGCCATTTCTTACCCATCAGATGCCTCCTAAGGCTGGCTCAGCGCTCCAGGACCGGATCCCATCTGTTATCCTGATGTGTACATTCCTGTATCCTCTCCTGTCACTCTGGGACGCTGTCACAGTAAACGCCATATTACACCTGGCATGGCGTCTCCCGCGGCCTCCGCCGCCGTCCCTGAACTTCTGCATGCAGAGTGTCTGAGTGGCGATTACATCAGCCGCGGCCTCCGCTGTGTCCGCGTGGTTGGATGTGCATCTGTCAGCCTGGCGCCTCCTGTCTCCGGTGGCCGGCGCCGCCATTACTGTTTTCATTACCACATGGATTACAAACCAAACTTCCCTCCAAGTGTCTGCATGGGCGCAGCCATCTTGGATTCTGTCAGCTGATCATTTCCACCAATCTGTTCTCAGTATTGATAATCTGCATAATTGCCTAGCCAATCCCTTCCTTGCTGCAGGTATAAATACACTGTGCCTGAGCAAGGAAGGCGTCAGTGCTTTGGTTGTCAAACCTAGTTCCTGTTTGTCTCTCTCCTGTGATTGTCTTCCAGGTTCCAGCTCCTGTCTCAAGACTTCCACCATAGAGACCCGCACCAGCATTCCACCTGCGGTGTAGCCTCACTCTCCAATCCATAGTGGATTCATCTGTTTCCAGCTACAACAGGGGTGTCAAAGACAAGGCCCGCGGGCCAAATCCGGCCCGCCAGACCTCGTCTGATGGCCCGCGGTGCCGCCGCCATGAAACCCCCTTCTCCCGAGTGCCCAGCTCGGGGGGGGGCGGGGTTTCGCGGAATGACGCGATTGCGTCGTGACGTCACGGCGCAAACGCGTCATTCAACGAAACCCCGTCGGAGGAGGGAGAAGGGAGCCGCGCAGACGAGGAGGGAGAGGCGGCTGAAGAGCGGCGAGAACCGCTTCAAATGTAAGTCAGCCCCTCTCCCTTCCTCTCTTTCTCTCTCTCTCCCTCCTTCCACCACCTGCCACAATGTGTAAAATGGGGACCTGTACTTGCCGCTATGTGTAAAATGGGGACCTGTACCTGCCGCTATGTGTAAAATGGGGACCTGTGCCTGCCACAATGTGTAAAATGGGGACCTGTGCCTGCCACAATGTGTAAAATGGGGACCTGTGCCTGCCACAATGTGTAAAATGGGGACCTGTACCTGCCGCTATGTGTAAAATGGGGACCTGTGCCTGCCGCAATGTGTAAAATGGGGACCTGTGCCTGCCGCAATGTGTAAAATGGGGACCTGTGCCTGCCACAATGTGTAAAATGGGGACCTGTGCCTGCCACAATGTGTAAAATGGGGACCTGTACCTGCCGCTATGTGTAAAATGGGGACCTGTGCCTGCCACAATGTGTAAAATGGGGACCTGTGCCTGCCACAATGTGTAAAATGGGGACCTGTACCTGCCGCTATGTGTAAAATGGGGACCTGTGCCTGCCGCTATGTGTAAAATGGGGACCTGTGCCTGCCACAATGTGTAAAATGGGGACCTGTGCCTGCCACAATGTGTAAAATGGGGACCTGTACCTGCCGCTATGTGTAAAATGGGGACCTGTGCCTGCCACAATGTGTAAAATGGGGACCTGTGCCTGCCACAATGTGTAAAATGGGGACCTGTACCTGCCGCTATGTGTAAAATGGGGACCTGTGCCTGCCGCAATGTGTAAAATGGGGACCTGTGCCTGCCGCAATGTGTAAAATGGGGACCTGTGCACTATAAAAGGGGGCACATGGCTGGGCACTATAAAAGGGGGCACATGGCTGGGCACTTTAAAAGGGGGCAGATGGCTGGGCACATATAAGGCAGGTGGAGCGGTAAATTTTGGATAGACCTACAGATACAACCGGCCCTTTGATGGGGACCAAACTGCTGATGCGGCCCCCGATGAATTTGAGTTTGACACCCCTGAGCTACAACATTACCTGCTTCCAGCTCAGCTTCCAGCAGAGTACAGCTTCCCTTAAAGGGCCGGTGTCCTTTCTACACTTTACCACTCTCCACCGGTATTATTATTTCTCCGCTCTCAAGTTCTACATTTCAGTTCATATTTCATCGCTCCCAAGTTCATTTATTATTTAACTGGTTCCAGCCAGTATCCACTCCGTGCTAACAACAGTCTGGTTCCAGCCAGTATTCACAGCAGCTGTTTTATCTTCAGCAACCCAGCTTTTCCTGGAACACCAGCTGGCACAATCCTGGGTTATCTCCATTGCTACAGTCGGGCCTGGTAAGGACTTTCCATCTAGAAGATCATAAGAACTATCTCACACTACCAGTGCCCTGTGGCTCCTGCCATCCTGTAGTACCCAGGAACTGTATTTATTCTTTGCTGACTTTTACGTTTTCTTTTACTGCTGCTGTGTTGCGGAGTTGTCATAATAAACATCATTGACTTTTATCCAAGTTGTCATGGTCACGCCTTCGGGCAGTTATTATTCATGTTACTTACATGTCCAGGGGTCTGATACAACCTCCCAGGTTCCGGTACATCTCAGCCCCTACAACTGAGGCTGCCTCCCGTCAGCTCAGGCCCTCAGTTGTGACAGTAAGCACTGACCTAATGAATCCAGCCGGAGACCAGGATCAAGCGGCCAGGCCGATGCAAGAACTGGCAGCCCGACTAGAACATCAGGAGGCTGCACAGGGCCACATCATCCGCTGTCTCCAGGATCTCTCTACTCGGCTGGATGGGATTCAGACAACTCTCCGTGGATCAGGCGCGTCTGGTGCGTCAACCACAGTGACTCCAGCTATAACCCCACCCACCTTACCCATTTCTGCTCCACGTCTTCATCTTCCAACGCCAGCAAAATTTGACGGATCTCCAAGATTCTGCAGGGGATTTCTCAACCAGTGTGAGATTCAGTTTGAGCTACAACCTGGCAATTTTCCCAGTGACCGTACAAAAATTGCCTATATTATTTCTCTTCTCAGTGGCTCAGCCCTTGATTGGGCATCACCGTTATGGGAGAGGTCCGACACCCTGCTATCTTCCTACACTGCCTTCGTGTCAACATTCAGGCGCATCTTCGACGAGCCAGGCCGGGTAACCTCAGCTTCATCCGAGATTCTCCGTTTACGCCAGGGGTCACGTACTGTAGGACAATATCTGATACAGTTCCAGATCCTGGCATCCGAACTGGCATGGAACGACGAGGCCCTGTATGCTGCATTCTGGCATGGCTTATCTGAGCGTATTAAAGATGAGTTAGCTACCAGAGACTTACCTTCTAAGTTAGATGAGCTAATCTCACTCTGCACGAAAGTTGATTTACGTTTCAGAGAGAGAGCAACTGAGCGTGGAAGATCATCTGCTCCAAAATCTTCTGCTCCTCCTCCTCGTCAACTGTCACCATCTAAAGATGAGCCCATGCAACTTGGCTGTTCCCGTTTAACTCCTGCTGAGCGCCGAAGACGTCTCTCTGAGTTTCTCTGTCTCTATTGTGCAGCTCCGTCTCACACCATTAATGCCTGTCCCAAACGTCCGTGAAACTCCAAATCCTAGCTCGCCAAGGAGAGGGCCGGCTAGGAGTAATGATCTCCTCTCCATCTCCTCAAGATTGTAATCTCCCAGTCTCGCTTCAAGTTGCTCAACATTATCGGAACGTCATTGCCCTCCTTGATTCCGGAGCAGCTGGGAACTTTATTACCGAAGCCTATGTTAAACGGTGGTCCCTACCCACCGAGAGACTTCCTTCATCCATTTCTTTAACTGCCGTGGATGGCAGCAAAATTTTTGATGCAGTTATTTCTTTAAGGACTCTACCAGTTCGTCTGAGAGTGGGAGTTCTTCATTCCGAACTTATTTCTTTTTTAGTGATTCCAAGAGCCACACATCCTGTGGTCCTGGGCCTTCCATGGCTCCGTCTTCACAATCCTACAATTGATTGGACGACTACGCAAATCCTGGCATGGGGTTCCTCCTGTGCTGAGACATGTTTGTTTAAAGTATTGCCTGTCTGTTCTTCCTCTCCCAGGTCGTCTGATGTTCCACCTCCTCCATATCAAGATTTCACGGATGTGTTCAGTAAAGCTTCTGCTGATATCCTTCCTCCTCATAGAGAATGGGACTGTCCGATTGATCTCGTTCCAGGGAAGGTTCCACCTCGAGGCCGAACTTATCCGTTGTCTCTGCCTGAGACGCATTCTATGGAGGAATATATTAAAGAGAACCTAGCAAAGGGGTTCATTCGACCTTCTTCTTCTCCAGCCGGCGCAGGCTTCTTTTTTGTAAAAAATAAAGATGGTGGTCTGCGGCCGTGCATCGACTACAGAGGTTTGAACGACATTACCATCAAGAACCGTTATCCTTTACCCCTGATTACTGAGCTCTTTGACAGAGTTAGCGGAGCTACCATCTTTACAAAGCTGGACTTGCGAGGTGCATACAATCTCATCCGGATCCGTGAGGGTGACGAGTGGAAGACCGCCTTTAACACCCGTGACGGACATTATGAGTACCTCGTCATGCCCTTCGGATTGAGCAATGCTCCAGCTGTCTTCCAGCATTTTGTCAATGAGATCTTCAGAGACATTCTATACCGTCATGTCGTGGTCTATCTAGACGATATCCTCATTTTTGCCAACGATTTAGAGGAACATCGTTTTTGGGTTAAAGAGGTTCTGTCCCGTCTCCGTGTCAATCATCTCTATTGCAAATTAGAAAAATGCGTCTTTGAAGTCAAGTCCATTCCGTTTCTAGGGTACATTGTGTCCGGTTCCGGACTAGAGATGGATCCTGAGAAACTACAAGCAATCCAAAATTGGCCGGTACCCTTAACCCTCAAAGGGGTCCAGAGGTTCTTAGGGTTCGCCAACTATTACCGAAAGTTTATACGAGACTTTTCCACCATTGTGGCGCCTATTACTGCTTTCACTAAGAAGGGTGCTAACCCGTCCAAGTGGTCTGAAGAAGCCATGCAAGCATTTCATCTTTTAAAACAAAGGTTCATCTCTGCGCCTGTTCTGAAACAGCCTGACATCGACTCTCCTCTCATCTTAGAGGTGGATGCCTCCTCCGTTGGAGTAGGAGCGGTGTTATCTCAGAGGGCTAAAGATGGCCATTTACACCCTTGCAGTTTCTTCTCCCGGAAGTTCTCCCCAGCTGAGCGCAACTATGCCATTGGCGACCAGGAGTTGCTAGCCATCAAGCTCGCTCTAGAAGAGTGGAGGTATCTGTTGGAGGGAGCTTCTCATTCAATCACCATACTTACAGACCACAAGAACCTTTTATACCTGAAGGGCGCACAATGTCTCAACCCTCGTCAGGCCAGATGGGCACTTTTCTTTTCCAGGTTCGACTTTAAACTCCAGTTCTGTCCGGGCTCTCAGAATCGCAAGGCCGATGCCCTTTCCCGCTCATGGGAGCAAGAAAATGAGTCAGAGTCTTCAGACAAGCATCCTATTATAAATCCGTTGGCATTCTCCACGGTAGGGATGGACTCTACGCCCCCATCAGGGAAAAGTTTTGTGAAGCCGATGCTAAGGAAGAAGCTCATGCATTGGGCCCATGCTTCTCGTTTTGCCGGACATACAGGTATCCAAAAAACCCTGGAGTTTATCTCTAGGTCCTATTGGTGGCCAACTCTGAAAAAGGACGTCTTGGAGTTTATTGCATCTTGCCCAAAGTGTGCCCAACATAAAGTATCCCGCCAGTCGCCTGCGGGGCAACTGGTTCCACTATCCGTTCCCCGTCGACCATGGACCCACTTGTCGATGGATTTCATTACAGACTTACCCATGTGCAACAAGTTCAATACCATCTGGGTGGTAGTTGACCGGTTCACCAAGATGGCACACTTCATTCCTCTCACCGGTCTTCCGTCAGCTTCCAAGTTGGCTCAAGTATTCATACAAGAGATCTTCCGACTCCACGGTCTTCCTGAAGAAATTATCTCAGATCGAGGAGTTCAATTCACAGCCAAATTCTGGCGAAGTTTATGTCAAGTCCTCCAAGTCAAGCTAAAGTTTTCCACGGCTTACCATCCTCAGACCAATGGTCAAACCGAGAGGGTGAATCAGGACTTAGAGGCCTTCCTCCGCATCTATGTGTCCTCCTCTCAAGATGACTGGGTTCAATTACTTCCCTGGGCCGAGTTCTGTCATAACAACCAGTATCATTCTTCATCTGCTTCAACACCATTCTTCACTAACTTTGGATTCCACCCTAAAGTCCCTGAGTTCCAACCGCTTCCAGCAACTTCTGTTCCCGCAGTGGATATCACCTTGCATCAGTTTGCCAATATCTGGAAGAGCGTACGATCAGCTCTGCTCAAGGCATCGTTCAGGTACAAGAAGTTTGCGGATAAGAAGCGTCGAGCAGTTCCTGCTCTCAAGGTGGGTGATCGGGTATGGTTATCCAAGAAGAATTTGAGGTTAAGAGTTCCCAGTATGAAGTTTGCACCTCGCTATATCGGTCCTTTCAAGATTGAACAAGTCATCAATCCTGTTGCTTACAGACTCCAGTTGCCTCCCTTCTTAAAAATACCCAGGACATTCCATGTTTCCCTGTTGAAACCGCTGATCTTGAATCGGTTTCATTCCTCACTTCCTCCAACTCCGAAAGTCCAAACTCAACGAGGCGTTGAGTATGAAGTGGCCAAGATCCTGGACTCACGTCACCGTTACGGTCAACTACAATATCTTATTGACTGGAAGGGTTATGGTCCTGAGGAACGTTCATGGACCAATGCTTCTGATGTCCATGCTCCTGCCTTGGTCCGGAGATTCCATTCCAAGTTTCCTCAAAAGCCAAAGAAGTGTCCTGGGGCCACTCCTAAAGGGGGGGGTGCTGTCACGATCCGGGTATCTGGACGCCATTTCTTACCCATCAGATGCCTCCTAAGGCTGGCTCAGCGCTCCAGGACCGGATCCCATCTGTTATCCTGATGTGTACATTCCTGTATCCTCTCCTGTCACTCTGGGACGCTGTCACAGTAAACGCCATATTACACCTGGCATGGCGTCTCCCGCGGCCTCCGCCGCCGTCCCTGAACTTCTGCATGCAGAGTGTCTGAGTGGCGATTACGTCAGCCGCGGCCTCCGCTGTGTCCGCGTGGTTGGATGTGCATCTGTCAGCCTGGCGCCTCCTGTCTCCGGTGGCCGGCGCCGCCATTACTGTTTTCATTACCACATGGATTACAAACCAAACTTCCCTCCAAGTGTCTGCATGGGCGCAGCCATCTTGGATTCTGTCAGCTGATCATTTCCACCAATCTGTTCTCAGTATTGATAATCTGCATAATTGCCTAGCCAATCCCTTCCTTGCTGCAGGTATAAATACACTGTGCCTGAGCAAGGAAGGCGTCAGTGCTTTGGTTGTCAAACCTAGTTCCTGTTTGTCTCTCTCCTGTGATTGTCTTCCAGGTTCCAGCTCCTGTCTCAAGACTTCCACCATAGAGACCCGCACCAGCATTCCACCTGCGGTGTAGCCTGACTCTCCAATCCATTGTGGATTCATCTGTTTCCAGCTACAACATTACCTGCTTCCAGCTCAGCTTCCAGCAGAGTACAGCTTCCCTTAAAGGGCCGGTGTCCTTTCTACACTTTACCACTCTCCACCGGTATTATTATTTCTCCGCTCTCAAGTTCTACATTTCAGTTCATATTTCATCGCTCCCAAGTTCATTTATTATTTAACTGGTTCCAGCCAGTATCCACTCCGTGCTAACAAAAGTCTGGTTCCAGCCAGTATTCACAGCAGCTGTTTTATCTTCAGCAACCCAGCTTTTCCTGGAACACCAGCTGGCACAATCCTGGGTTATCTCCATTGCTACAGTCGGGCCTGGTAAGGACTTTCCATCTAGAAGATCATAAGAACTATCTCACACTACCAGTGCCCTGTGGCTCCTGCCATCCTGTAGTACCCAGGAACTGTATTTATTCTTTGCTGACTTTTACGTTTTCTTTTACTGCTGCTGTGTTGCGGAGTTGTCATAATAAACATCATTGACTTTTATCCAAGTTGTCGTGGTCACGCCTTCGGGCAGTTATTATTCATGTTACTTACATGTCCAGGGGTCTGATACAACCTCCCAGGTTCCGGTACATCTCAGCCCCTACAACTGAGGCTGCCTCCCGTCAGCTCAGGCCCTCAGTTGTGACACCGTTATAGCTGTCCAACGCGCCTGTGCATTGCGGCTCAGATGCACAGCAGCAATCAGATCTGAATTAGGCCCAAGGTTTTATTTCACTTATTGGTATGTATTATATTGGTATGTAACAAACACCTTGGCCCTCATTCCGAGTTGATCGCTCGGTAAAAATCTTCGCATCGCAGCGATTTTCCGCTTAATGCGCATGCGCAATGTCCGCACTGCGACTGCGCCAAGTAAATTTGCTATGTAGTTAGGAATTTTACTCACGGCATTTTCATCGTTCTGGCGATCGTAATGTGATTGACAGGAAATGGGTGTTACTGGGCGGAAACAGGCCGTTTTAATGGCGTGTGGGGAAAAACGCTACCGTTTCCGGAAAAAACGCAGGAGTGGCCGGAGAAACGGAGGAGTGTCTGGGCGAACGCTGGGTGTGTTTGTGACGTCAAACCAGGAACGACAAGCACTGAACTGATCGCAGATGCCGAGTAAGTCTGGAGCTACTCAGAAACTGCTACGAGGTGTGTAATCGCAATATTGCGAATACACCGTTCGCAATTTTAAGATGCTAAGATTCACTCCCAGTAGGCGGCGGCTTAGCATGAGCAAATCTGCAAAAATCCGCTTGCGAGCGAACAACTCGGAATGAGGGCCCTTATCTTAACAGAGATAGGGGATATTCAATTTGCCCCGAAGAGACATCGGGAGTAAAAAAACCCAATATTTCTTCAGGTGCAGCGGTCGGGCTATTTAATTAGCTCGGCTGGTAACGAGTTCAGTTACACCTGTAAAGACACAGGTTCAGTGAAACCTATGTGTTTTCGGGTGAAAGAGCACAGTTTTCGGATGAAAATGGGGCTGTTATCGGGCACTTTGCTTCGCCTGCCGGAGGCAGGTGAATGAAAATCCCCGATAAGCCGCGGCATGCGCCGGCTTATCGGGGCTAATTAGATAGCCCCCGGCGGCGTCACATTACACCCGCAATCGTTGTGGGCAAATTGAATATCCCCCATAGAATGATATAACTATTGAAAGAAAGATATAACTATTGAAAGGAAATACACCTTTATGTTGCTTACGTTATCTTTTGTACCCCAGGACTTCAATACAATAATTTATTTTTCCCTTTCCTAAATTAAGAACTACTGATATACGCCACTTACTGTACAATGAGAATATAATAGACATATGTGCCAAATGAACTGCACTTACATAAATATTTTCATGTTCCAAATATAGGGTTCTTGGAAATTGGTAAAACAGAAATGCATCTTTTGTACCAGTAGTTTGCTAATGTATAAGGGATTACAATGTTCTCCTGACATAATCTTTCTGCCAGCACAAAGAGTCCTGCTTAGGTAAATTCTCCTGGTCATATGATATAGAGCAGGTGCAATGAAAACATACACGCTCAGAGTAAATTACACAGTACAGCACTGAAACGAATTATAGCACCTGGTACAAGGAGTAACCTGCTTTTAAGTACACACTGGAAAGTACAGCATTATAAAATCAATCTAAAGCCGGTACTGCATCATCATCATCATCATCATCATCATCATCATCATCATCATCATCATCATCATCCAACTATGTGCTTGTTGTGCATTAATCCTCAATTCCTGAGGCAGATATAACCAGTGGTGTCATTATGCGGCTGCAGGCCACACCCGTGTGTCACCCTCGGAGGGGGTGATACCAAAAGGCCAGATCCACCACAGTGACAGGAGCAGGGTGCTGCACTGTGGCATTCTCCTGCAGCGCTCAGCACCTGGCTGCCACAGAGGAGGAGCAGACAGTGCATGCACTAGTCTCTGGGTACAGCCCAGCAGCTCAGATTTCATTGAGAGGACATGCCCCTTTATGTTAAACCACATCCCCTTTTCATGCGGGCACATAATCCTGGAACATGCGTGCGCGGGGGGTTATAAAGGGCGCACTGGGTGTCACCAGGCCCTGTGACACACATAACACACATTTAACAAAACCTAAAAGAGATGATTTATTACAAATATTGCATGTTATAAATGAGCTAGGTTTGACCTCCTTCCCAGCTATTAATATGTATGCACATTTTGAATTCTGCTCCACCTCATCACAACAAAATGATGCCACGGTGCAAAATGACATATTCTAACAGAATTTACTTTTAGCTGTACATCAGGCCATAAGTGAGGATGACTGATACCTTATTGTCTGCAATTGACAATTGTTATCATGTACAGCTTTAGTCCCATAATGATTGATGTGTACGTCATCATCACATTAAGCAAAAAAAGGAAAGGTAGAGTTACAATCAACATGGTTTTTGTTTCTGGAACTGTCACTGTGCCTGGCAGATTATTAATCAGATGCATTAATCTAATCTATTGGGGTCTAATAGGGTCTAGTTGTTAGACTGAATTGCTTCTGATGCCAAGGACCAGAAAGTAGCTATGGCAGAGAACCTCCTGGCAGCTCTGGAAAGCTTGTAAAGTACCAGGAGCTAGGGATGGCCATTGACCATCAATGGTTAGAAACCGTCGATAGTCACTCACTGATTTTACCATTACTGTCATAGATTTAAATGGTTTCTTACCATCGATGGTAGCCATGGGCCCAATGGTTTTCTTTTATGCTTGTAGTCAGAGTGCTACAGCCGCACTTCTGGCCAGAGCTACTAAGCTGTCAACCAGCATCCCTGCGCCGAACCCGGCAGCAGCTTACACATACAATACAACACCCTGTGTGCCGGGATGATGGGCTGGCCTGCCTTGCTGACTTCACAGGCTGAGCTCAGCAGTCAGTCAGTAGTCCAGACCTGTCCCAGCTCTGGCTCACATACAGCAGTGAGTGTGCCGGAATGGATGTACCACCTCGTCGACGTTCAGTGCTGTATGAACGAAGCACCAGCCACTGTACAACATGCACAAAGGAAACTTTCCCCACTCCATCTGTCTCTGACGTCAGTGTAGGCCAAGTATCTTCCATGTATGCGTAAACCTTTCGATGGTTAAAACCATCAATGGTATGGCTTCAGAAAGTTTAATACTATCGATGACTCCTGCCATTTTGTCCATCACTGGAGAATACACGAATGGCCATCCCTACTAGAAGCTCAGAAAATGAAATAAACAGTGACTCTTCCCACTGATGAGATTTGGTCACATGGTTGTGCCTATAGCCCAGTCAGGGCTTCCACCAGAAATTGAGGGGCCCGGGACTGACAAAATAGGCAGCCCCCCCCCACACACACACACACACACACACACACACACACACTTTTACCAAAAATATTTAGCACCTTATTAAAAAAAAATACAAATTTGTACATTATGAAACGTGATGGGGGCTCATGAAATATTTAAGGGGTGGGGCAACATTAAATAACGGATGAGCGAGGGTCATTATTATATAAGAATAATAGAATATGTGTGTATATATACACATAATTTATTCTTATATAATAATGACCCTCGCTCATCTCTTATTTAATGTTGCCCCACCTCATAAACATTTAATGATTCCCCCACCCCTTAAATATGTAATGAGCTCCCATCACGTTTCATAATGTATTTTAACACCTTATTAAAAAAAACAAATAAATTATATATATATATATATATATATATATATATATATATATATATATAACCTGCCAATGGAGGAGGCACAGCCAGGAGAAGCAGTACTGACATTGGGGGGAGGGGCCATCCTGTCTTAAGTGTCCAGAGCCGGCCATAGGCATAGGTAAACTAGGCAATTGCCTGGGGCATTTGATATGCCTAGGGGCATCAGCAGCTTCTGCTGATTAAAATGATATGCGGCATGCCTATATTCTTTGTGTAGAATTTCATATGCAGATACAGCCACAGTTTTACACAGTATATAGGCATGCTGCATATCATATTAATCAGCAGAAGCTGCTTGTGCATCCTAGCCACATAGCAATGCAAATAAGATGCATTTTCATAAAAAAAAGGTGCCCGACATTAACATTGAGGCAAGATTAATGAGGACACATCTGTATCCAAGCAGAGGCAGAGGTCACAGTGTCAGTGTGAGTACTGTGTGCATGTGAGTGGGTTGGTTGTGCAGTAGTGTTCGGAATATGTGTAAGGAGCATTATCTGTGTCATGTAAAAATGCATTAATAATGTGCAACATATGTGTAAGGGGCACTATGTGTGTCATGTGTATAAGGGCATTAATAATGTGCGGCATATGTGTAAGGGACATTGGTGGTCATTCTGAGATGATTGCAGCTGTGCTAAATTTAGCACAGCTACGATCATTCACACTGACATGCGGGGGGACACCCAGCACAGGGCTATCCCGCCCCGCATGTCAGTGCCAGCCCCCCTTCCCCCCCCCCCCCCCCCGCAGAAGTGCAAAGGCATCGCACAGCGGCGATGCCTTTGCACTTCAAGAGTAGCTCCTGACCAGCGGAACTTTAGCGTGCTGGCCGGAAGCTACACATCGCTCCCCAGCCCGCAACGGCTGCGTGTGACATCACGCAGCAGCTGCAGCCCGCCCCCGTTTGGTCCGGCCACGCCTGCGTTGGCCGGACCGTGCCCACGAAACAGCAGCCAAACGCCGCTGTTCTGCACCCCCGCCAAGCGACCGCCTCTGCCTGTCAATCAAGCATTGGCGATCGTAGCAGCCCGACGGCCTTCGGCTGTAGGGCATGCGCCGGCGCACGCGCAGTTCTGACCCGATCGCACCGCTGCAATAAACTGCAGCATGTGATGGGGTCAGAATGACCCACATTATGTGTAAAAGGGCATTGATAAAGGTTGTCATAATGTGTAAGGCACATTATGTTTATAAGGACATTAATTTTGTGTCTCATATGTGTAAGGGGCATTACTGTGTAGAATTGTGTATAAATGCATTACTAATGTGTGGCATTATGTGTATAAGGTGCTCTACTATGTGGCACTGTGTATGGAAAGGGCACTACTGTGTCGTCTAATGTGAATAAAGAGCAATAGGGTGTGGTGTAATGTGAATAAGGAGCAATTCAGTGTGATGTAATGTGAATAAGGGGCTCTACTGTGAGGAGTAACGTTTATAAGGTAAAGTGATACTACTGTGGGATGTAATATGAATTATGGACACTATCGCATGATAAAATGTGAATAAAGTTGCAGTACTGTGTGGTGTAATTGGAATTGGGGTTACTATTGTGTGGCCATGACCCTTGCCAGCAAAAACACACCCCTTTTTGGGCTGTGCGCCAAATGTGCGAACTGTTCCTATTTAAAATATAGGGGGTACAAACACCAAAATAAGGACTGCTATGGGTGAGGGGTGATGGTGCTGGGAAAGAGGTGTAAGGTCAGAGGCGGAACCAGCGGTAGTGCTAGGGGGCACCAGCCAAAATCTTGCCTAGGGCACCATATTGGTTAGGGCCGGCTATGTAAGTGTCCCGAGTCACTCACAACAATCACATACATAATACTTACCCTTCTGTCCTGAGCGTCCTCTCACCCACTCTGTCTGCTCCTGTCCATTGTCCAGTGTGGTGGCTCCTCTTCAATTCACTGGCACGGTGCAACGTCATGACGTCACGCCACGCCGGATCCGGCTCCACAAACAGCAAGCTGCAGCTTGCTTATTGTGATCGGCGGTGGGGGGCCGATGACAGCCTCACGTAAAGGGAAGTGGCGGCGGCCGCCGGGATTAGAAGGACTATTTAGGGTCTTAGCACATCCGCGGTCAGTCCCATCGGCGGCGGCTGTCGCCGGGAATAGCAACGGCAGGCTGTTTGAGCCAGGGACGTGCAGTCAGGGGAGGCAGTGCCTCCCCTGTCATTAATGAGTAAAATAATACAAAGAAGATACTTATGACACATAAGTATCTTCTTTATTATTTTACCTATCATTATATATGTTAAAATCACTTTGGGAGGCACCGATCGTGGTGCCTCCCGTAGTGATTAGGAAAAGTATGGGGAGCGGGGGGCGGGCACAGGCGGGCCCTAGCAATGGGCTGGAAAAGCCCATTGAAATAACATGGGAAAGCGGCACCATTAGTGGTGCCGCTTTCCTACAGGGACGTGCTTTCAACCTATGAAAGCACGTCCCTGTGAGTGAGGCCACAGTGATTGGCCAGCGGATCCGTCACTGGATCCGCTGTCAATCACTGTATGGGGCGGCATCGTTACCTGCGGAGGTGCGGCGGCGGAGGTACGGGAAGCGGCGGGCCGGGCGGCGGAGGTACGGGATGCGGAGGTACGGGATGCGGAGAGGCGGGCGGCGGTAGCGGCGGTAGCGGCGGCGGTAGCAGAGTTTTGGCAGCGGAAGCGGTACCCATTTCAAAAATGGCGCCTCAGCGTCATTTTTGAAATTCAAGATGGCCGCCGCGAGCCAATCATGGCTCGCCGCGTCATCGCCCCGCCCCCTCCCGCTGACTTATATAAGTCAGCGCGAGGCAGCGGCTGTCAGTCCGACGGCGGAGGAGGAGCGGAGAAGAGCTCCTGAAGACGCCGTGGAAGTCCTGGATGGGCGGCGGCTATGCAAAAGAGCTTAGCAGCCGCCGCCCACCAGGTGAAGATGCTGGAAGTCCTGGGAAGGCGGCAGCCATGCAAAAGAGCTTAAAGGCCGCCGCCTCCCAGGTGAAGACGTCGTGGAAGTCCTGGATGGGCGGCGGCTATGCAAAAGAGCTTAGCAGCCGCCGCCCACCAGGTGAAGACGCCGGAGGAAGACCCCAGAAGCCCTGGGGAGGTGGCGCCCTCCCAGGTGAAGACGCCGGAAGCCCTGGGAAGGCGGCGGCCATGCAAAAGAGCTTAAAGGCCGCTGCCCCCAGGTGAAGACCCAGTTTAATAAAGGATTTTTTAAAGAATGTGTTGTGTTTTTTTTTTATATTTTCTTTACAGGTGGACTACAGGTGCCAGCGGGCCCTTTATGTCCGGGCATGCTGGCACTTGTGGTTCTCCAAGTGCCAGCATGCTGGGGCAGGCTTGCTGGGACCTGTAGGCCACCTGTAAAGAACAATATTACTATTCTTTGCAGGTGGACTACAGGTGCCAGCGGGCCCTATATGTTCGGGCATGCTGGCACTTGTGGTTCTCCAAGTGACAGCATGCTGGGGCAGGCTTGCTGGGATCTGTAGGCCACCTGTAAAGAACAGAACATACAATGAACCCCGCACCCACCGCCACCAGGGGTGCGGGGCATAGCACTGGGCTATCAGCCCAGTGCTGGTTGTTGCTCGGGAGGGGGGACCCCATTTTGATTTTTTGGGGACCCCTCTTTCCGAGGAATTCCAGCCCTGGGCTGACTGGTTTGGGGGGTGTTTAATGGCATGGCAGGGGGACCCCACACTGAGTGTCTCCCCTGCTATGGCATTATCCCCCCTGGCTGGTTCTGCCTGGTGCTGGTTTTAGTGGTGTGGGGGGACTGCACTTTTTTTTTTTTTTTTGGGGGGGGGGGGGGGGGCGAGTTTAGCTGCAGTGCCTCCCCAGGCCCTGACCTCACCGCACGTCACTGGTTTGAGCAGCCCGGGCCCTCCACTCTCTGTCAGAGTAGCCCAGGACAAGTGTACACAGGGGACCCCCTTGATGGCGGCCCTGAGCCCAGTTGGATCTAGCAATTACCCATTTTTACTATGCGCCAGGTTATTAAACATGTCTTACTGTTTTCTGTGATCAGTAAGCCAATATTTACATTCAAATATATGCAAATATAATTTCCAGTCATTCCATATGCATATTGTTGCTGAATGTTGTTTTTGTCCTTGTTAACAAACGTTACACATATGCATATATTCACAATTTATCATGCACTACTTGTATTTAAGCCCTTCACTAATTTCTGCTGCCATCACCCTTAACCCACCACTACCAGGGATCGCAGAAAACCATCAATGACATAGCAACCACTGATAGTTTGTCAACAATGGTTGCTGGTATTCCTATCGATGGTAGAGATCCAAATTGGTTCTCTGCTATCAATGGCAAGTTGTTGTGTTTTTGTGTGTGTCTCCAGCGCAGGTAATATGGAGCATAGTTCTGCCACTGAACCACCACTTAGCGGTAGCGTCTAGTTTCTCTTCGTGCTAAGGACCTTTCCCATAACCCCCTGGGTCCATGTCACAATCTATTTGGAATAGAAAAGTGTGTCGATCGAAGTGGAGCGAGACACCGAGCCCGAAGCGTGGCGAGAGTCCAATGCTGCATAGAGAAATAAAATTACCCCAAACGATCAGAGAACGAAGAAGACATGTAGGAGCTGTAAGGGCGGAAGTTCTCTCCTGCCCTCTCGTTTTGTCACGTCCAGGTCCTTAGCACAAAGGCAACATAGACACAACCCCACTTAGCCCCCACTTCCTTGCTGGACTGATATACTGCTGGCCACCGATGAAGTAAACCATCAATGTTTCCCATCATCGATGAAAAGCACAGATGACATCACCAATGGTTAACCAAACAAACCAAACAAACACTCTCACTCATACATTTGGGTTATGATGTGAGCCTATATACTTTAGTGTATATATATATACTTTCATCTGTAGTTTATTACTTGATAAATAAACACTGTATACAAATAAAAATTATTTCTCTTAGTTGTAACGATTTTGTCATATTTATTTCAGCTGAATAAACACTTTAACAATAGCTTGTTACAAGCGAACTTTAGGAAAGCGTCTGTCTTTGCTATAAGGTAACATTTGTATTATGTAGTAATATGCAGTATTATATTGGTGCATGAATCAGTAAGAATGAATGTATACGCCATCTTGATGCATGCACTGTCAACCTGCATGTTCCTACTCTTTTTATCTAGGGTACTGGATATAGCTAAGACTGAGTATATAATGTACATACTGTATTTACATTTCTTGTTTCAGCCCTGATCCAGTAATCGCGTATTTCCAGCTGCTGTTTTGCTATGACAGTGCGACATTGACTAAAATAGAAGCTGACAATGTGTCTCTGGTCCTGAAAAGTTACAATGCAAGCAGGGAGAAGGCTAATATATCAGTAGATGTGCAGAGTGTGACGGTAGGAGGTAATGATTCTTTAAACACAAACTACTGTATGAGAAACTGAACAGACCTGCAATGAGGAGCATAATACTGCAGTTATGTACGATTATCGGTAGATTAGGTCGGGCTGCAGGTGAACTGTGGGCTGGATCTCACAGATCAGGGATATTACTTTAGCTGAATAAAAGTTGTGAGATATAATTACACAGTACATTTGTATATGTAGATGTGTAGATATAATTACACAGTACATTTGTATATGTAGATGTGTAGATATAATTACAGAGTACATTTGTATGTTTGTCTATGAGGTTTAAGAACAAGATGTTGTCGCACTATATGACTCACAAAATATGTTGCTTGTGCTTAACAGCGCCACATAGTGGCAGCTGCTAGTGTTTGCTACTTGCACCTCAGGATTATTCATACAACTCGCCAAATAATTTCAACCTCATGCTGCACGGAGACTGCAAACAAGAGATCGTTATTTTTTTATTTAATTTTTAACAAATCCCCACAATACAATTACTCTTGGTAGAACAGGCGCTGATGTTATCCTTCCGGTCGATGCGCCGTGGCGTGTATAACTATAAAGACTTCCAAAGCAGGATAAAGCAAACTGTTATTTGATTGGCCGATGGGTGTGGTGTATGTAAATTACAAAGAAAATACTGTTAAAACGTTACATTGGCAGCGATTTTTTATATATATTTCAAATATTAACTGAGAACTACAGCCTTACTATAATCTATATTATACTATTAATTGATTTTGAATGATATACTGATTTTTTGAATTTATCTCCCCTATCTTAAAGAGGAGCTTCTATAGTCTGGTGTTTCATGAAAAGAGTGAGTTGGTAAGACTATACTTTCAGGGATCATTTCTATAGTTTTTAACTTAGGAAATGTGCTCTAAAGTGTCCAGACCATCCAACCACGATGAGGAGCGTCAGTGTTTCCTTCTGAGCGTGAAGTGAGCTTATAGTGCTGCTTTTTTGTGGCTGCTGTTTGCTTTTGATGACCGTTCCGCTCTCTCTTGGGGGAGTTGGAGGAAGGGAACACAAGCTGAGTGGTTGTTTTTTTTTGTACAGTGAAAAGCAGAAAATGATTAGACTTGTAAGCAAGCGTTCTTTTAAAGAAAGGGATGGACATTATGCATGGTCAAAAAGATAGCTGCTATAGTCATGGCAAGTATGTGTTAAGTAAATTATACTGATTGCATCAGCCTGTGAATGCTATAAAAAAAAAATCTACAATCGATGTCCATCCCTAATCTGAACTTCAGTCATTGGTGTTAATAGCTTTAAACTAGGGATGGCCATTGGTGTGTTTGCCATTGATGGTCATGAACTGTGTTATGGGAGACCATCAATGGTTTCTCTCATCGATGGCCATCCCTGTTCTTTCTGTGAAAGACACATGGGCCAATTAGAGGCCGCCCCGGCCTATCCTTTGTGTCCCGGCATCTTGCAAAAAAATATATATATATATATTCGTTTAGGAGTATTCAACATCAGCCATAAACCATCGATGGTTTTGAAACACTGATGGTCAATGAGGGGCTCTTCATCCTTATATAAATTTACCTCCATGACCATCCCTAGTTTATATATGGCTAGTAATCATCAATGGTCAATGGCCATTCTTACTCTTTTCTATTAATCTATGTTGAAACTCACTTAACTGTTTTGATAGAGATGTAAAATAATGCTCAGGTCGATACGTTTTCTGCCACACATTATGATATTTAAAGACCATTTTTTTCTACATCATCAAAATGTTTTTGAGATTGCTTAACCCCTTCACTGCAGAAGATGAGGGGCTCTTCATCTTCATATAAATTTACCCTAAAGTGCAGATGACGAGTCCTACTTGTCATGGCAGAAAAGTGCCCCCCTTACTTTCTCCACACCATCACTAGTCACTGGTGGGGAGTCCTGATGGTCAGGGGGCAGGTCCTGTAGCAGGAATATCGGCGCATATGCACGCCAATGTTACTTTAAAAAAAATGTAAAATATTGACAGAAGTGGAGGGAGGGACTTTATGCTCCTCTATATCCCCAACCCTGGCACATAGAGAGATGTAGGCACCCTTGTCTGAAAGAGGGGAGTCTCGTCTTTGAAACTATGTATCTCCTTCAAGATTTTTGCTTGGTGATCGGCAAAACACACTGCACGGTAGAAAAATCAGGGAGTACAGCCTGGCATCCATGAAATCAGGGGCTCCCAATTTAGAAAGAGGGGAGTTTCCTGTATCAAATTCTGGATTCTCTATAATCTGGTGATCACCTATGAACACTGGACAATGTGATGCTGTGCTACAGAAAACTTTGATTTTTCTGTATGAGGAGGGGCTATTATCTGGTGATCACCAGATATTATTACCCTGCTCTACATAAAATAGACGTTTTCCGTGTATGGGTGTGTCAAAGTCAGAAAAATATCTCTATGCACACTGCCATATTTGCACCTCACACAGGTCTGCGCTGCGCATGCGTGCGCTCTCCCGTGCGTGCGCATACTCGCTGTTGCGGGCACCCGCGGGTGCGCGGTATGTGCATTTACGGTAGAGTTCATGTGTTCGTAGCGTGCGACTCTTTCGTTACATATTTCCACTATATAATGTATTTTGTAGATCATGGTCCCTTTGATAGATTCTGAAAGTTTGGTTAATATAGAATGTTCATGAACAGAGAAATCCCCCTTTGTTTGATACGAAGGGTCAGACAGGAGTAATACAGTGGTGTTTAGTACCCATCGGAAGAGTATTTAATTAGCAATATTCCGGTGTTGGTTTGAAGCGGATTAATCGCTCGTGCGAATAGTTATGGACATAAGAAGTTTATGAACATTTACTGTATTTGCACTTACTTATCCATGCGGCGGGAAACCCAGTTTCCCTCGCACCTGAGCTGTTGGAAATAGTCACGGCCCACCTGTATGAATCAACCTATGACCTTTTGTTATAATGCGAGGAGGAATTCCTGTGTCCAATGAACAATGAGATTGTAGGGACCATTGAATTGTATTGTGTGTGGGGCATAAATAGACAAGCCGATCACATCCAGCTCTCACTCTTCAACGGTTATCATTGCTGAAAATCGGGAGCTGGATGTCCAGAGGCGCATGCGATCGTTTCCTTTGTGCGTAAGTTTTCTCCGCAATCATATTGTCTTTCTTGATGTTATGGGCCATTTTATAATTGATAAAACGTGCTAAGAGAGATTTGTCGCTATTTCATAGTTAAAGTGTAAAACCCACATGCAACTCTACCCAAGGTAAAAGGAGAGATTGGTGTGTTGCGCGGTAGACGATCGAGGATCATCTACATTGATAAAAGTGTTAGTTGTGTTGCGGTGGACATTGGTTTTGTGTACACGTGTCTCTAACAAAGGGCTGAGACTCGCGTACGCCAAGGCCGACGCACGCAGCGTAAATTACGCAACGGAGCGTCTGGGTACGCCCACGTAACTCGTCACACGACAGTTGATTTTTAAGTAGCGCAACAGGCGATAAATAGCGCAACAGGCGATAAGTAGCGCAACAGGCGATAAGTAGCGCATCAGGCGATAAATAGCGCAAATCTATTTTAAGTCCGAAATTTAGATTAACAGATCCTTCTCCAAATTCACAACACATCTGGTCTAAAGAAAATTTCTGCGCAGAAATAGAAATAGAAGCAAAAGTGTACGTGTGGTGAGTGAGTGTTTTGTATATATAAGTTTATACAATTTTACAGGTTGAACCACAAGAAGTCGAGTTCTCGCAGAGGTACATACATGTAAGTGACGTGCATGGTGGCTAGGGAGGCATCTCTGGTTAAACATAAAATTTGAGCAGTAGAGAATAGTAGACCAGGAGGTCATACTACAGACCGGGAGGTCCAGGTACAGCAGACTAAGAAGTCTGCCATAAAAGAGAAAAGGGCACAACCCAGGGGGTTGGTGCAAAACCCATATAGGCCAATAAAGCTCTGGCTGAAGGAATTCGCAGCCGAAATTTTCGATTCCACTGGTCGCTCAGTACATAAGATTAGTTGCTTATGTGCTGAACGATTGTACCGCACGTAATTGTGTACATTAGTTAATCTGACCAGTACCATTTGTGTACGATCCCGGTCATAAAACTATTTGTACACTCTGATGTGATTTGTGTAATTTTTTATTTTCTGAAGGGAAGTTCGCTGGTCACTCAGGAATTGTCCAACAACCAATAGTTACTGGAAAGAGTAAGTGTTCTGCGGATATCCCTCGCATGTTCCAGTAAATAGAGGTTCATAGGGGCCCTGGGTCGAGTACGCCAGCACTAAGGCAGTGTGTGGGTCGTATTGGTCGGCGTGGGCGAGTGAGTGGGGTACTCGGTAAACCGCCACCGTCAGCCTATCGTGAACATTTTGGTTTTTGTAAGGGTTCGCTGAAGACCCTGAAATAAGGTCAGAGGTGGTGAAAGCAACGCCTGCAAGGTATGGGGGCCAATTGTTCAGGAAGGGGGCGATCAACCTCGGTTCGGGTTGATTCAGTAAACCGACCAGTCGGGTCGGCAAGGTACGTAATGTGTGAAAAATATGGCTCACATACAGAGGTTTTATGTGATGAATGGGAGAGAATGACAGTGCATGACGGGGAGAAATTCCCAAGAGTAGGTAGCTTTAGATCAGAAGTGTTGCAAATTTAAGGAGGAGGATATGTCTCATTAAATCAACAAAGAGACGAATCCAACATTATGATTATTTGCAGTTATGGCAACAGGAGGGTGAAATACAGAGAGGATTGGCTCTGGCGGCAGGATCTAATCCTATCAAGAAATTGATAGCGACAGCCCCGCCGCCACCATACATATCAGGAGAGAAATTGGTTGCGGAGAATGACGCATTAGGGTGTAACAAACAAACACTTAGCAACTGTGTAAATGTTAATAAGTTAACTAATGCAAGTATTAACCCGTGCAAGTTGTACCCTGTTTTGAACTTTCCCCAGGAGTGTGATCAAGAGGACGAATCGGCAACAATATCGGCTCTCTCTCTAGCAGCCACCATAGCAGAGACAACAGTAGGCACGGCTCCACCCACGAGATTAGTAACAAAAGCCCCTAGCGGAGGGATAGGTGAGGTCGTATCTACAGGTAAGTACGGCACCATACACTATGCTGAAACCATTTCACCACAGGCTGTAGAACCTACACAGAGTGATGTTAGTAAACTTAATCCTGTTAGGGTAAAAGCAGTGCCAAATGGGAAAACTGACACGACAGGAATCACTCCTGTTAGGAACATTGCCATGTACAGCCCATTTTCCCGAATGGAACTAAGAACCATAGTGTCTGAGTTCCCTGACCCTAGGAAAGACTTAGTTGCCAGCCAGAAATACATCAGAGACCTAGGGAACACTTTAGAGCCCAATAACAAAGACTGGCAGGTATTGCTGAGGGCATGTTTACCCTCAAATGTCGACGCAGCTCAATTTTTGGCTGACTGTGGATTAGATCAGGATGTACCTCTTACAGATGTGTACAACAAAGATAACGTAAAAAGAATAACTTTACAGTTAAGAGTATTTCCCAGCGGTAGTTAAGTGGAACAATATTTTCTCCATTAGACAGAAAGAGTCAGAAACTGCTGCAGAATATTTTCACAGGGCATTACTAGAAATGGCAAAGTACACAGGTATAGAGGACATTAAAACAAACATAAACCATCGAGAAGTAGCAGTATCTGTAAAGACAAGAGTACAGACCACGCAACCATGTTGGCGAGGTCTGTCGGTGGCTACTTTGAGAGAGGCTGCTATTGATCACGACCGGAATATCACCCGACACAGGGAGTCACAAGGTGATAAGTTAATGGCCGTAAGTATACAGGCCCTGACCACAAGGCAGCCTTTGTATAAATCACCAAACCCTGTGGGTAAGTCAAATGTGGTAACTTGTTTTTCTTGTCATAGACAGGGACACATGGCACGAGACTGTAGAGTGAAAAATTCACAAAACTCATATCAACCCCCTAGACAACGACACGACACACGACATTGGGAGCAGGGTCCGCAAAGACGGAGTTATGAGCCACATACAGGGGAAACAAAAAGATACCCCCCGAACAGAGACTGGCAAGCCACTGGTAGTTCCCATTTAACCCCTTCACAAGCAGTTGCTGCCAGCGGGATTCAGGGAGGTCACCATACCCAATAGGGGTGTGGCCATACCTGTAATCTGCAGCCAGTAAAATTGATTGCAAATCTTGGAAGTGAACCAGAAATTGCAATCAATGTAGCTGGTAAATCATTAAACTTTCTTGTAGATACAGGGGCGGCCAAATCAGTGATAAATTCGACAGTGGGCATGAGAACCACTGGTAAGACAATTCCAGCCATAGGGGTAACGGGAGTAGTCCAGCACTACCCTGTTAGCAAACCAGCCGAGATTACAGTAGGGCCGTTACATACCAAGCATTCCTTTTTGCTAGCTGCATCGGCACCGACTAATCTCCTGGGAAGAGACTTATTGTGCAAAATGGGGTGCGTCATTTATTGTACTCCTGAAGGTGTATTCTTGGACATACCTGAGAATCACGCTCAGGAAGTGCGAGACATGTTAGACTCCCCGTCAAAATTAATGTCACATACCATTATGACAAATAGGACTCCATCCCAAGTAGAAGAAATGACATCCCAGATACCAGAGTCACTTTGGACTAAAGATGGACAGGACACTGGATTAATGGCAAACGTAGCTCCGGTAGTTGTACAAGTAAAAGATGGTAGGATAGCTCCAAAAATCCCACAGTACCCTCTGAAGCCAGAGGTGGAGTTAGGAGTTTATCCCGTAATAGAGCGCTTGCTACAACAGGGCATTCTGGTAAGAACGTCCAGCACTGCCAATAGTCCCATCTTCCCTGTTAAAAAAAGTGGGGGGAGGGGTTACCGGCTAGTGCAGGATCTAAGGGGGATTAACAAAATAGTTGAGAGTCAGTTCCCCGTAGTGCCAAATCCAGCTGTCATCCTTATGCAAATCCCTCCCACTGCGAAATTTTTCACTGTTATTGACCTCTGCTCCGCTTTCTTTTCGGTACCTCTGCACCCTGACAGTCAATATTTGTTTGCATTCACATACAGAGGAGTCCAATACACATGGACTCGATTACCACAAGGTTTCATAGACAGTCCAAGTATCTTTTCCCAGGCTTTGCATGATTGTTTACAGTCTTTCCAACCAGAGAGTGGATCAGTATTAATACAGTACGTGGATGATTTACTACTGTGTTCTGATTCATTGGAAGCATCCCTGAATGATACGAAACAGCTCCTGTTTCATCTTTCAGACACAGGACACAAGGTTTCCAAAGACAAGTTGCAATTATGCCAAACTAAGGTAAAATATTTGGGACACTGTCTAACACAAGGACTGAGACACCTGACCGCTGATAGAATTCAAGCAATTAGAGACATGACTCTGCCACAAACCCAGCAACAGATCAGAACATTTTTAGGAATGTGTGGGTATTGCCGTAACTGGATCCCAGGGTTTTCCATTCTAGCGTTACCTTTGCAGGAGATGGTCTCCTCAAACAAACCTGAGCGGATTTCGCATACAGACGAGTCCGAGATGGCATTTGAGAGACTTAAACAGTGCCTAACGCAAGCACCAGCATTAGGTATGCCAGACTATGGGAAACCCTTTGAGCTGTACGGAACAGAAAGTGCTGGTTGCGCGGCAGGCGTCTTAACCCAAAAGCACGGTGATGCCAGCAGGCCGGTAGCATACTACAGCGCTCAGCTAGACACGGTAGCGCGATCCCTCCCCACATGCTTGCGAAGCGTTGCTGCGATAGCATTGCTAGTAACGAAAAGCAAAGATGTAGTGCTAGGTCACAACCTCACAATTCATACACCACATGCAGTGTCAGCCTTGCTAAATTCTGCCCAAACCAGGCACGTCTCATCAGCGCGGTTTACAAGATGGGAATTGGCACTAATGGCCCCCGTAAACATCACCATAAGGAGATGCAGTGCATTAAATCCTGCAACATATCTCCCAGGTGTGCCTGGACAGGCACAAAGGGTGGACGATGAGAGTGGTGGAGAAGGAGAATTTAACACAAAGGAAGACACACATGATTGTATGGAATATTTGACCCAAAATTTTACCGCAAGGCCTGACATCAGTGACAATCCACTGGAAGATGTAGATCTAACTTTCTACACGGATGGTAGTTGTCACAGACAGTCAGACTCGGGAGACTTGTGTACTGGATACGCAGTCGTAGATGACCAAGGCACCATAGAAGCGGAACCGCTAGGCCCACCTCACTCAGCCCAGGTTGCTGAACTGGTCGCCCTAACCAGAGCATGTGAATTGGCTAAGGGCAAATCAGCCAATATCTACACCGACTCTAGATACGCATTCGGGGTAGTCCATGATTTCGGAGCCCTATGGCGCCTCAGAAATTTCATGACGGCAGCTGGTACACCGGTAGCGCATGCAGCTCACATCAAAAGGCTTCTAACAGCGATACAGGAACCCGACAGAGTGGCTGTTATCAAGTGTAAAGCACACACATATAGCCAGGACCCAGTATCACTTGGTAACAGCCGAGCAGACGAAGCAGCTAAGTTAGCAGCTGGTACCCCCAGACAGACAGACACCACACAACTGATGGTATTTAATACCATCAACACACAGAAGTTGTGTGAAATGCAAAATTTGTATTCCACACAGGAAAAGGCAGTCTGGAAGGCAAAGGGATATGGCCAGGAATCCTCAGGACTCTGGACAGATGGACAAGGTAAACCGGTGGCCCCCAGAGCATATCTCCCATGTTTAGCTGAGGCAGCTCACGGGCTAACTCATCTGGGCAAGGAGGGAATGTGCAAGTTGGTAAGAGCATATTGGTGCGCCCCAGGATTTTCATCTCATGCAAGTAAGAGAGCAATGTCATGCCTTACCTGTTTGAGAAAGAACATCGGAAAGTCAATACCAACAGAACCATCTCATATCCCACCTGCAGGCGGCCCTTTCCAGGTAATACAGATTGACTTCATTCAATTACCCCCTTGTCGAAATTTGAAATATGTACTTGTTTGTATAGATGTTTTCTCAAATTGGGTCGAAGCATTTCCTGCGGCCACAAATACCGCTATGTTTACTGCTAAGAAAATTGTGCAGGAATTTGTATGTAGATATGGTATCCCTAGAATAATTGAAAGTGATAGGGGTACCCATTTTACAGGTGATGTCTTCCAAGGAATGTGTAAGTTGATGGGAATTGATAGCAAGCTGCACACTCCATACCGTCCACAGGCGAGTGCGAAGGTAGAAAGAGTGAACAGCACTATTAAAAATAAACTGAGCAAAGTTATGGCAGAGACAGGATTGACATGGCCAGAAGCTCTTACCCATTGTACTGTACAGCATCAGAACCACTCCCAGGTCCCCTCTTAATCTGTCCCCTTTTGAAATCTTGTTTGGTCGACAACCGCATGTTATGATTAACCCTCAGGATGATTTGAAGTGTAACAATGAAGTGACTGTAAAGTACCTGGTTAATATGAGTAAACAGCTAAGGAATCAAAATGATAATTTGAAGTTAATGATTCCTGATTTACCAGATAGTAATTGTCATGACATTGAACCTGGGGATTATGTAATGATACGGAATTTTCTACGCTCAGGTTGCCTTATTGACAGATGGGAAGGACCATACCAAGTCTTATTGACTAGCACTACAGCATTGAAAGTTGCCGAGAGAGAGACTTGGGTTCATTCGTCCCATTGTAAGAAGGTTGCTGATCCAGAGAGGTCCCGTGATAAGGAACAGACGGTAGAGGAAGTTGTATCACTGGAGTGTCTGTTCCAGGAGGACTGAGGCGGCACCTGAGCATTGAGAATCACAAGATCAAAAGCAGTTGTCGATTCCCTGTTCCCTTTTATTGTTTTTCTCCACTCCCCATCCCCCCTCCCTCAAATTATTTTTCCCCCTTCTCATTCTTCTTCGTTTCCTCCTATAAGATGGACTTGCCCCAAGAGACTGTGATCCGGATTTTCCTGTTGACCATGATGTTGACCAGAGCAGTCTGTTCCGGCGAGAGTACCATGGAGGTCGAGAGAGGTTCTGGAATGGGTTCTGATGACAGAGATGGAGGCGTAGTTTCCCAAGAACAACATAATCAACAAGCAAAGGCGAGTATCAGAAAACGATCCGATAGCATTGACCATAGAAGGAATTGTGAAGGATTGTTAGCTGAAGAAAACTGTATCTGTAGGCTCTGTGACAACGTAGTTGAGGATGGGTGCATCAAGAAATGCCAATCCAGTTTTAATATCCACATGGACCGGCATCCTTTGAGTGACTATCACTCCTTAGTGGGTAGTGTGTTAAATCAAACAGATTGTTGGGTATGCTCTCAAGTACCTCAAGGTCATAGCAAATCAGGACTAGTACCATTTCCTTTAACGATAGGGGAGGTACTTGAGCTAAGTGGTGGGAGGCCGGTGGACAGGAGGTTTAATATCTCCAGTCCTCCTAGTTTGAAGCTCCACCAATATCATGTGGATAGATCCCTCATATGTTTTAACATTTCCAATCCCCGAAAGCCGGGAAATTGGGAAGTGTCATGGAGTAACCAAACCATGACCTTTTCATATAGAGCAGATAGAATGCCTACAGATACAGAACTTATACGCCACATAGCCAGTAGAGGAAAATCTTTCCGATATAGGTATACCCTAGGAAATAGGATTACGAGAGTTGGAGAGGTATCACCAGGATACTGTGCACATATCGTACAAGCTGATACGTGTACTAGACAGATGGGAGAATTAGGGTTAGGAGATTTCACATGGAAGATGTGTAATATGGTTATGTCCCACTCCGTCCCATATGTTCTCCCCGATGATGCATATTTCATATGCGGGAGGAAGGCGTATAAGTGGCTTGCCCCAAACTCTGAAGGATTGTGTTATATTGGAAAAGTACTGCCTGAAGTAATGACTGTATCACATGCCAAAATGAAGGATATACACCGTGTTGCCCAAGCTCCTTATACTCACACCCATTACGAGCACGTAGTTAAACGGCACCTGATAGAAAGAACAGAGCATCCGGCCTCTGACATGATCCATGAATCCACCGGGATTCAGGTTCTAATCGCGTTAGATTTCACTCGCACCGCCAGAGGAGTGTTGAATTATAAATACATATCTGCGCTCGCAAATTTGTTAGACAATATCACAGAAATGTATGATGACACGTTTAGGTATACTGGAAGAGAACTTCAAGCTTATAAAACAGAACTGGTTCAGCATAGAATGATTCTCAATTATCTCACGGCAGTAACAGGTGGATATTGTGTCACACTGGCAACGCAGTACGGCGTGAAATGTTGCACATATATTACAAATAGTACCGAGGACCCGGTCGAGGTCATAGACCAAAAGATGGACGATATTCTCCAACTGAAGTGGGAATTTCGCAGGAGACACAATCTCACCCTTGCTGCTGTGAGTAATGAGCTGACTGGTTGGGTGTCATGGTTGAACCCGCGAAATTGGTTCTCCGGTTTAAGAGAATGGGCTCAAGGAGTCATAATGGATGTTGGGAAGTTTCTCCTATGTATCTTAGGTGTTATCATAACGATTGGCTTGATATTTAGATGCGGTCAGGCTTTAACGAAGTGCAAACGAAGTACCAGGGTGATGAGTTTAAGGAGTGAGGAAATTGTAATTCCAATGGATTTGATTTATGACCCAAATGTAGAAACAATGATGTGATGAAAATGCGATTTCTACGGTCCGTTTCTTTCACCTGTTTTTCCGTTTTCTCCAAGGTAAAAAGACCCACTTGGACGAGGAATTTGATGAGCCGATATACAGACAACAGATGGATTAAAGAAGAAGTTTTGACAACCTGATACGCAGATTTTTGATGAACTTTGCCATAGATCCCCAGTTTCCCTAGAAATTTTAAAATTACGCTAGCCCAACACTTTTGTAAATCTATGGACATTGACAAAGCTTTTTGCCCACACGCCTTTTGGCAAAAGCACAAAGAAGACTGCATTCAACAGACACCGAACAAGACTTCAACCGACAAATGTTCATTTACCTGACATAGAATACCACTGCATTTACCGTAATTATGTCTTTTCTTCATCTCTACAACCTTCAGGTAATTACACACATAGTATAGGGAATACAGGCACAGATACCAGCAATCACATATTCCCCCATTCATGTATCATCAACTAAAATGTGCTCCCCATTTTGTTCAAAATCCGAAAAGAGCTCGGTAAAGTTTGACAGCCCATCCACAGACCCGTACCACGGGATAAGAAGGAATTCAAATGTATACTTCGCAATGCCTCGAAGCTTGATTTAAAACACGTACGGCACGATGATACATGACCCCCAAGCACGGATTCATACACACATGCTTCTGCTATCACACTAGGTCATACCCTTTTCCTACCTTCTCCTCTCCTCCCCTACCCAACCATGTAAATGTATTAACCCCTGACATATATTTTTCTCTTTTTGAAATGTTTTAGGAAGTGGCAGTTATTGTTGACTGCCAAAGGGTGGACTGTCAAAGTCAGAAAAATATCTCTATGCACACTGCCATATTTGCACCTCACACAGGTCTGCGCTGCGCATGCGTGCGCTCTCCCGTGCGTGCACATACTCGCTGTTGCGGGCACCCGCCGGTGCGCGGTATGTGCATTTACGGTAGAGTTCATGTGTTCGTAGCGTGCGACTCTTTCGTTACATATTTCCACTATATAATGTATTTTCTCTAACGTCCTAAGTGGATGCTGGGGACTCCGTCAGGACCATGGGGTTTAGCGGCTCCGCAGGAGACAGGGCACAATAATAAAAGCTTTAGGATCAGGTGGTGTGCACTGGCTCCTCCCCCTATGACCCTCCTCCAAGCCTCCGTTAGATTCTTGTGCCCGGCCGAGAAGGGTGCAATCTAGGTGGCTCTCCTGAGCTGCTTAGAATAAAAGTTTAAGTTAGGTTTTTTATTTTCAGTGAGTCCTGCTGGCAACAGGCTCACTGCTACGAGGGACTTAGGGGAGAGAAGTAAACTCACCTGCGTGCAGGATGGATTTGCTTCTTAGGCTACTGGACACCATTAGCTCCAGAGGGAGTCGGAACACAGGTCTCACCCTGGGGTTCGTCCCGGAGCCGTGCCGCCGACCCCCCTTGCAGATGCCGAAGTTGAAGAGGTCCAGAGGTCCAGAAACAGGCGGCAGAAGACTTTCAGTCTTCATAAGGTAGCGCACAGCACTGCAGCTGTGCGCCATTGTTGTCAGCACACTTCATACCAGCGGTCACTGAGGGTGCAGGGCGCTGGGGGGGCGCCCTGGGCAGCAATGTATTATACCTTTTTTATGGCTAAAATACATCACATATAGCCCTTGAGGCTATATGGATGTATTTAACCCCTGCCAGATCTCACAAACTCCGGGAGAAGAGCCCGCCGTTTTAGGGGGCGGGGCCTATTCTCCTCAGCACACGGCGCCATTTTCCTGCTCAGCTCTGCTGTGAGGAAGGCTCCCAGGCTCTCCCCTGCACTGCACTACAGAAACAGGGTTAAAACAGAGAGGGGGGGCACTTATTTGGCGATATGATTACATATGTGAAAATGCTATAAGGGAAAACACTTGTATAAGGGGTTGTCCCTGTATAATTATAGCGTTTTTGGTGTGTGCTGGCAAACTCTCCCTCTGTCTCCCCAAAGGGCTAGTGGGGTCCTGTCCTCTATCAGAGCATTCCCTGTGTGTGTGCTGTGTGTCGACATGTAGGAGGACGATGTTGGTGAGGAGGCGGAGCAAATTGCCTGTATTGGTGATGTCACTCTCTAGGGAGTCGACACCGGAATGGATGGCTTATTTAGGAATTACGTGATAATGTCAACACGATGCAAGGTCGGTTGACGACATGAGACGGCCGGCAAACAAATTAGTACCTGTCCAGGCGTCTCAGACACCGTCAGGGGCTTGTAAAAACGCCCATTTACCTCAGTTGGTCGACACAGACACGGACACTGACTTCAGTGTCGACGGTGAAGAAACAAACGTATTTTCCTTTAGGGCCACACGTTACATGTTAAGGGCAATGAAGGAGGTGTTACATATTTCTGATACTACAAGTACCACAAATAAGGGTATTATGTAGGGTGGGAATAATCTACTTGTAGTTTTTCCTGAATCAGATAAATTAAAGTGTGTTATGATACGTGGGTTTCCTCCGATAGAAAATTATTGGAGGTATACCTTTTCCCGCCAGAAGTGAGGGCGAGTTGGGAAACACACCTTAGGGTGGATAAGGCGCTCACACGCTTATAAAAACAAGTGGCGTTACCGTCTCCAGATACGGCCGCCCTCAAGGAGCCAGCTGATAGGAAGCTGAAAAATATCCTAAAAAGTATATACACACATACTGGTGTTATACTACGACCAGCAATCGCCTCAGCCTGGATGTGCAGCGCTGGGGGGGCTTGGTCGGATTTCCTGACTGAAAATATTGATACCCTTGACAGGAACAATATTTTATTGACTATAGAGCATTTTAAGGATGCATTTCTATATATGCGAGATGCGCAGAGGGATATTTGCATTCTGGCATCAAGAGTAGATGTGATGTCCATATCTGCCAGACGATGTTTATAGACACGACAGTGGTCAGGTGATGCAGATTCCAGACGGCACATGGAAGTATTGCCGTATAAAGGGGCGGTCCATCGGACCTGGTGGCCATGGCAACAGCTGGAAAATCCACTTTTGTTACCCCAAGTCACATCTCAGCAGAAAAGGACACAGTCTTTTCAGTCTCAGTCCTTTCGTACCCATAAAGGCAGGCGGGCAAAAGGCCAGTCAATCTGCCCATGGTTAGAGGAAAGGGAAGAAGACTGCAGCAGGCAGCCCATTCCCAGGAACAGAAGTCCTCCACAGCTTCTGCCAAGTCCGCAGCATGACGCTGGGGCCATACAAGCGGACTCAGGTGCGGTGGGGGGTCATCTCAAGAGTTTCAGCACGCAGTGGGCTCACTCGCAAGTGGACTCCTGGATCCTACACGTAGTATCCCAGGTGTACATTGGAAATTCGAGACGTCTTCCCCTCACAAGTTCCTGAAGTCTGCTTTACCAACGTCTCCCTCCGACAGGGAGGCAGTATTGGGAAAAAAATTCACAGGCTGTATTCCCAGCAGGTGATAATCAAAGTACCCCTCCTACAACAAGGGAAGGGGTATTATTCCACACTATATTGTGGTACTGAAGCCAAACGGCTCGGTGAGATCTAAAAGATTTGAACAATTACATACAAGGGTTCAAATCAAGATGGAGTCACTCAGAGCAGTGATAGCGAACCAGGACGATATGGTGTCACTGGATATCAGGGACGCTTACCTACATGTCAAAATTTTGCCCTTCTCACCAAGGGTATCTCAGGTTCGTGGTACAGAACTGTCACTATCAGTTCAGACGCTGCCGTTTGGATTGTCCACGGCACCCCGGGTCTTTACCATGGTAATGGCCGAAATGATGATTCTTCCTAAAAGAAATATGGACGCTTTCCTGATAAGGGCAAGGTCCAGAGAACAGTTGGCGGTCGGAGTAGCACTATCTCAAGTAGTTCTACGACAGCACGAGTGGTTTCTAAATATTCCAAAATCGCAGCTTTTCCGACGACACGTCTAATGTTCCTAGGAATGATTCTGGACACAGTCCAGAAAAGGATGTTTTCTCCCGGAGAAGAAGGCCAGGGAGTTATCCGAGCTAGTCAGGAACCTCCTAAAACCAGGAAAAGTATCAGTGCATCATTGCACAAGGGTCCTGTGAAAAATGGTGGTTTCTTACAAAGCGATCCCATTCGGTAGATTTCACGCAAGAACCTTTCAGTGGAATCTGCTGGGAAAATGGTCCGGATCGCATCTTCAGATGCATCAGCGGATAACCCTGTCTCCAAGGACAAGGGTGTTTTCTTCTGCGGTGGCTGCAGAGTGCTCATCTATGAAAGGGCCGCAGATTCGACATTCAGGACTGGGTCCTGGTGACCACGGATGCCAGCCTGAGTGGCTGGGGAGCAGTCACACAAGGAAAAAATTTCCAGGGAGTGTGATCAAGTCTGGAGACTTCTCTCCACATAAATATACTGGAGCTAAGGGCAATTTACAAGGCTCTAAGCTTAGCAAGACCTCTGCTTCAAGGTCAGCCGGTATTGATCCAGTGGGACAACATCACGGCAGTCGCCCACGTAAACAGACAGGGCGGCACATGAAGCAGGAGGGAAATGGCAGAAACTGCAAGGATTCTTCGCTGGGCGAAAAATCATGTGATAACACTCTCAGCAGTGTTAATTCCGGGAGTGGAAAACTGGGAAGCAGACTTCCTCAGCAGGCATAACCTCCACCCGGGAGAGTGGGGACTTCAGCGGGAAGTCTTCCACATGATTGTAAACCGTTGGGAAAAACCAAAGGTGGACATGATGGCGTCCCGCCTGAACAAAAAACTAGACAGATATTGCGCCAGGTCAAGGGACCCTCAGGCAATAGCGGTGGACGCTCTGGTAACACTGTGGGTGTACCAGTCAGGGTATGTGTTCCCTCCTATGCATCTCATACCAAAAGTACTGAGAATCATAAGAAGGAGATGAGTAAGAACGATACTCGTGGTTCCGGATAGGTCAAGAAGGACTTGGTACCCGGAACTTCAAGAGATGCTCACGGAAGAACCGGGGCCTCTACCTTTAAGAGAGGACCTGCTCCAGCAGGGGCCTTGTCTGTTCCAAGACTTACCGCGGCTGCGTTTGACGGCATGGCAGTTGAACGCCGGATCCTGAAAGGGCATTCCAGATGAAGTCATCCCTACCCTGGTCGAAGCCAGGAAGGATGTAATCGAAAAACATTTTCACCACATTGGGCGAAAATATGTTGCGTGGTGTGAGGCCAAGAAGGTCCCTACAGAGGAATTCCAACTGGGTCGTTTCCTACATTTCCTGAAAACAGGACTGTCTATGTGCCTAAAATTAGGGTCCATTAAGGTTCAAATTTCGACCCTGTCGAATTTCTTCCAGAAAGAACTGGCTTCAGTGCCTGAAGTTCAGACGTTTGTAAAAGGGGTACTGCATATACAGCCTCCTTTTGTGCCCCCAGTGGCACCTTGGGATCTCAATGTTGTTTTGAGTTTCCTAAAGTCACATTGGTTGGATCCACTCACCACTGTGGAATTAAAATATTTCACATGGAAGGTGAAGATTCTATTAGCCCTGGCTTCAGCCAGGCGTGTGTCAGAATGGGCGGCTTTATCATATAAAAGCCCTTACTTAATTTTATTCTGACAGGGCAGAATTGAGGACTCGTCCTCAATTTCTCCTTAAGGTGTTTTCTGTTTTTCACATGAACCAACCTATTGTGGTACCTGCGGCTACTAGGGACTTGGAGGACTCCAAGTTACTTGACGTTGTCAGGGCCCTGAAAATATATGTTTCCAGGACGACTGGAGTCAGAAAATCTGACTCGCTGTTTAGCCTGTATGCACCCAACAAGATGGGTGTTCCTGCTTCTAAGCAGACGATTGCTCGCTGGATTTGTAGTACAATTCAGCTTGCACATTCTGTGGCAGGCTTGCCACAGCCAAAATCAGTAAAAGCCCATTCCACAAGGAAGTGGGCTCATCTTGGGCGGCTGCCCGAGGGGTCTCGGCTTTACAACTTTGCCGAGCTGCTACTTGGTCAGGGGCACACCCTGACTGAGGAGGACCTGGAGTTCTCTCATTCGGTGCTGCAGAGTCATCCGCACTCTCCCGCCCGTTTGGGAGCTTTGGTAGAATCCCCATGGTCCTGACGGAGTCCCCAGCATCCACTTAGGACGTTAGAGAAAATAAGAATTTACTTACCGATAATTCTATTTCTCGTAGTCCGTAGTGGATGCTGGGCGCCCATCCCAAGTGCGGATTGTCTGCAATACTTGTACATAGTTATTGTTACAAAAATCGGGTTATTCTTGTTGTGAGCCATCTTTTCAGAGGTTCCTTCGTTGTTATCATACTGTTAACTGGGTTCAGATCACAGGTTGTACGGTGTGATTGGTGTGGCTGGTATGAGTCTTACCCGGGATTCAATATCCTTCCTTATTATGCACGCTCGTCCGGGCACAGTATCCTAACTGAGGCTTGGAGGAGGGTCATAGGGGGAGGAGCCAGTGCACACCACCTGATCCTAAAGCTTTTATTATTGTGCCCTGTCTCCTGCGGAGCCGCTAAACCCCATGGTCCTGACGGAGTCCCCAGCATCCACTACGGACTACGAGAAATAGAATTATCGGTAAGTAAATTCTTATTTTGTAGATCATGGTCCCTTTGAGAGATTCTGAAAGTTTGGTTAATATAGAATGTTCATGAACAGAGAAATCCCCCTTTGTTTGATACGAAGGGTCAGACAGGAGTAATACAGTGGTGTTTAGTACCCATCGGAAGAGTATTTAATTAGCAATATTCCGGTGTTGGTTTGAAGCGGATTAATCGCTCGTGCGAATAGTTATGGACATAAGAAGTTTATGAACATTTACTGTATTTGCACTTACTTATCCATGCGGCGGGAAACCCAGTTTCCCTCCCACCTGAGCTGTTGGAAATAGTCACGGCCCACCTGTATGAATCAACCTATGACCTTTTGTTATAATGCGAGGAGGAATTCCTGTGTCCAATGAACAATGAGATTGTAGGGACCATTGAATTGTATTGTGTGTGGGGCATAAATAGACAAGCCGATCACATCCAGCTCTCACTCTTCAACGGTTATCATTGCTGAAAATCGGGAGCTGGATGTCCAGAGGCGCATGCGATCGTTTCCTTTGTGCGTAAGTTTTCTCCGCAATCATATTGTCTTTCTTGATGTTATGGGCCATATCTCTCTCTCTCTCTCTTCTTCTCTTTCTCTCGTACTCTCTTAAACGTAATAGTATTGTATTGTATTTCCTGTGTAGTTATCTGGTTAGGTAGTCTATGTTATGTTATATTGTAGTGTATGACTTGTATTGTATTAATTCTTTTGCAAGTATAACATTCATAATATATATATTAGGCGTTGGACCCTAAGCACGGTATCTGTGTATTTCTTATAGTGTTAAGTATTCACAGAGCGTCGGTGACGCTCAAACAGCTTTTAGGTTAATAAGGTTACACTGTGTTGCATCTACACCCTATCTCTACACTAAGGTTTTACAGCATATTACATTGTTTTTGGTTTAGATTTAAAGGTTTAACATTGTGAGCGTCAGCGCCGCTGGTGATCTCCTCGTGGTCCCGAGCGTCCGCTACGCTATAGCGAATCATTACGTTAGCCGGCAGCCAATAGCGTGCCTGCCTGTGATCTCTCGGCCGTGAGCGAACGTGACGCTTGAGCGTCTCGACCACGGCTAAGCGATCGTTACGCAACGAGCGTACCCTTACGGTACTCCATACGTAAATAGCGTACAGTGTTCTTAGACCTCATAAAGGGTTTTATATAAAGATAAATAATTTAGCTTTATCAGGTGGGAGGGCAATATCACCAATCACGTCTAAAATTAGACCTGTAAATGTGGGATCGCTCACATCTGAAAGGAGAAGTCTCCTATTTCAAATGATGTGCCCCCTTAGCATGATCACCAGACAATATCACCCAGCGCTACAGAAATAAATAATTTCCTATAGATGAGCGAAGGTCATAATATGCCCATAATCCCTCATACTGGTCTGCACACACATGGGGGCACGCCTGTCTTTAAAAAGGGGAGGGGTATGATGTACACCAGAGAATAACTGAAACCGTAGACAAGGAAATATGCATTTTCCACAGATAGGGGTTGGGTAGGAGGTTTTGGGTTGGGGTCTAAGCCCTCATCTTCCCCATCTTGTGTCAAGGAAAAAAAACCACAGTGACGCCTTATTAATGTGGTAGGTTGTCTCATTTAAAATGGTAGGCCTTGTTGAGCTAATGTATTATTTCTACACATTAGAAGCATTTAAACCAAGTCAGCGAAAATAAAAATAAACCATCAAAAGAATTCATTTCAAATGCAGATTCTTTTTGGTCAAAACATACACATAGAATCCTGCTTTTTACTATGTTGGTCATCACTGGTGAAAGAAGAACCACAAAGTATTTCTTGTGGTGCTTAGAAAATTGAAAATAATTTTAATAATACTTTTTGTGGCCATTTGGGTTAAAAAAAAATTGACATGTTAGAATGAGTAAAAAAAGTCTAAAGGCATTTTCGTTGTACCCCCTCCCCCCAGATATATCAGTGACATTAATGTTGGTGTGTGGTGAGCACTAATTTAAAAAAAATTACTTCAGCAAAAGGTTAAGTAAACCATCGTCAGCAAAGGGGTTAAAACTATTGCAATGGCAGGATGTTCCTTATGCTTATTTTTTACTTTGCAGATTTGGCACCATGTCCAGGGTTTGTGAATGCATATCAAGCCTGGCCATGGCAAGTTATACTGCAAGAAAATCAGATTCCTCTATGCACTGGCAGCTTATTAAACAGTTTCTGGTTACTGACCTCAGCTGACTGTATTAAAAATAGGTGGGTACTGATGTGCTCTAAAGAAATGCTTGATGTTCATGTGATTACATATATGCTCGGTATGGAACTAGATTATGTTATTTGTAATTCACCTATTTGTAATCCCATACGAACATAAAAAATATGTCTGTGTTATTATATTCACTTAGTAAGAGTGGAGCATACATATACACAAACATACGCACACAGGCAGGTACATTTTACTATGTTTTTGGAGAATGTGGGAAAGCTGGAGAACACACAAACACAAGGAGAATTTACATACTCCACACAGATACAGCCCTGGTTGGGAATGGAACTCCCAGGGGGTGGTAAACAGCAATGTTGACCACTGTGCTGCCCAAAATATCTCACTAATTATGTGCTCCAAGCAGGGACGTGCGGTGAGCTAAAAGGCTAAGGAGGCACTAGCTATATAACACTAATCAATTGTTTTAAGGCAAATCAATTAGCGCTGTACGGCTGGAGACCTGAACATGTGTAGAACTGATTCCCCATTTACAAGGATGGTGGATGAGTGAGGAGGGCACAGTCGCATGGGATCATACCCTCCAACATTTTACACATAAAAATCAGTACCAATTAGAAAAGGGGGCATTTGACTATACTTTCAATGGAAGTTTGGAGAGTCAAAAATAAGTATAGCCCATTAAAAAAAGGTACTGTACCTGCCAAAAAGGTACAGTTGGAGGGCATGTGGGATGTGTCAGCGACCGTCTGAGATAAGTGGTTAAAAATACTAGTAGCGATGGTCAGGCATGCCTGGTGGTCCCCCAACATGTGTCCCCTCTCTCTACCCCACCTACCTCCTAAGAGGCCTTACAGATGAGGGGGTCAGGGCCCTCCAAGCTTCTGCAAAGGTGAATGTGAATTTTAAAAGATATGATGTACTTTAAGTAGACACAGACCTGGTTTTGAGAGCATTTTAAAGAAAACTAATCAGAATCTTATCTCAGGAAGTGATAATCTGTAATTGAATTGCTATATATGTAAGCAGCACAAAATAAACCAATAAAGGGGGGTACACACGGAGAGATCCGTATTTAAAATCTATGCAATCTGACTAGATTGCTTAGGTTTTAAGCACGAATCTGCTGTGTGTATGCCCCCAGCGATAGCGCCACGCATCGCCATCGCTGGTGCTAGATTGGCCTGCATGCAGGCTCAATCTAGCAGGTCGCTCACTTCAGCGCTGTGTGAAGTGAGCGTCCCCCGTCGTCGTCTCCGGGGGAAGAGATGTGTGCTGAGCGGTCTGTGTTAAGATCGCTCATTTTGTGCTCATGTAAATGCTTCTACAGTATGTATGCAGATAACATTGGTCTGAAAAAAGATGTGATAGGACATATCATTGTCTCTTCCCAGGGATGTTTCCTTGCTCACTGTAATCCTGGAAGCGGGTAACCCTTCTCAGAGCAGCACTAGCAACATTGCAAAGATTATTCAACACCCCAACGTCACCGCTGCCCCTGTAGTCAACAACTTTGCCTTAATTCGCCTCTCAAAGCCAGCCTGGTTCACCTCATCCCTTATGCCGATTTGCCTCTCACAAACTACGGAGGACCCAGCAATAGGAAGTGTGTGTAGTGCCTCAACTGGAAACATGTCAACTGGTAAATAATGCAGCCTTCTTTTAATCAGTGAGTTGTACGCTGACGTTACTAAAGCTATTTTGCGGTGGTCATTTTACCTCACAGGTGGGTTATTGAGTCTTGTTGGCACTGTGACCTCTGGACTGAGCTGCCTCAGCGTGTCAGATTCTGGATTGCTCTATCTCCAGTTCTCCCTTTCAAATGATCTGTTAAAAAAGGTAAACAGTAGTGATTTTAGCTACAGGATATTTTCTGGTATATAGAAACATAGAATATGACGGCAGATAAGAACCACTTGGCCCATCTAGTCTGCCCATGTACACACACTTACATACTAGGGTCAATTTTTTGTCAGGAGCCGAGTAACCTACCAGTATATTTTTGTATTGTGGGAGGAAATCAGAGTACCCGGGAGAAACACACGCAAGCACAGGGAGAATATATCATTCTGTTGTCAAGGAAGTAAGAGGTAATAAGACAAATCAGGGCTGGTCACAGGGTATGTGTTTCAGAATCTCTACACATACACTATGTAGACAAAAGAGACTGGACACTGGGGGTCATTCCGAGTTGTTCGCTCGTTGCCGATTTTCGCTATACTGCGCATGCGCAAGGTTCGCAGAGCGCATGCGCTTAGTTATTTTACACAAAAGTTAGGTATTTTACTCACGGCATAACAAAGCTTTTTCATCGCTGTGCTGATCGTAGTGTGATAGACAGGAAGTGGGTGTTTCTGGGCGGAAACTGGCCGTTTTATGGGAGTGTGCGGAAAAACGCAGGCGTTCGAGTTGCAAAACGCAGGAGTGGCTGGAGAAACGGGGGAGTGGTTGGGCAAACGCTGGGTGTGTTTGTGACGTCAAACCAGGAACGAAAAGGACTGAGCTGGTCGCAATGGCTGAGTAAGTCTGGAGCTACTCAGAAACTGCTAAGACATTTATTTTCGCAATTCTGCTAAGCTAAGATACACTCCCAGATGGCGGCGGCTTAGCGTGTGCAATGCTGCTAAAAGCAGCTAGCGAGCGAACAACTCGGAATCACCCCCACTGACAGCAGATGGAGCAACAAGATTACTAGAGACCCTTCTTGGTAAACGGTCCACAAGTTCCTGGACAACAGCAGGCGGTATGTTTTGTTATTCCACTTTAAGTACAGTGACCAACTGCGACACACTGAAGAAGATCGAGTCGTCTAGAACGCACCCAGCACTCCAATTCGTCCCAGAGGTTCTCAATGGGGTTAAAATCTGGTCTCTGAGCTAGTCAGTCCATCCGGCTTACTGGATTTCCTGTATACCAATCCAGCGTCACCTTTGTCTACATAGTGTACATCACAAAAACCCACAGTTAGTTATGGAAGAAGAGAACCTAAAATTTCAGCTGTAGCTTAAAACGAATCATCAGTTTACACATCACACCTAGTACATGTTCGAATAAATGACTGTCGCCAATGGGTTAGTGTCTTTATGTAACAACTGAAAATATATCCAGAGACAGGCACATTCGGTATAAGTGTTTATGTAGTTTAAAACAAATATGCAAAGAGATCCTTTAGCTAAGACTTCTTTTCCTTTTTTTGTTTTCTAGATTGGTACAGGAAACGCATTCGTGTGCATGAATACAGACAACACAGCTTACCTTCAAGGCACTTCCCTTTACCTGTCCAACAGCAGTCTTTTATCCAGTACCTGTCTCAGCTACACCAGTACTGGGCCAGCTATAGACTGGATCAATTCATCCATAAATTAGTTACAAATGTCATGTACACTAAAATAACTCTCTCACTTAATCATGATGAAATGAGCAGCTTAGTTACCTAATGTTATGCTGTGAGGGTAACCATTCCAGCAAACGTGCTGCTTTTATGTGCAATGCTCAATGCTGCAACAAGCCACTATGCGCTAGAAGACCATATATGCACTCAGAATGGCTGGGTTCTTCCCTACTTGACTAGAGTGTAGACAAACACTGGATGTAATGTGAATAAACATTGAATAGCACTGCAAAACCTTAATAAAGAAGTACTTTATTGGTACTAAACACGATGAACAGTTATCAGTATATTAAAATAATGTTACATGCTATACCTTTTATCAAACCATGATTTATTTATCCCATTATAAGGCAATGCTTTGAAAGAAATCACTTACTACACTAATTACTATGTTCACTAGGAATCTTTCGACTGCAGGTCATAACACACTCGAATGTCACTCAGACAAAAAAAAAAAAGGTCATAGGGGCAGATTTATTAAGCTCGGTGAAGTGATAAAGTGGAAGGTGATAAAGTACCAGCCAATCAGCTCCTAACTGCCATGTCACAGGCTGGGTTTGAAAAATGACAGTTAGGAGCTGATTGGCTGGTCCTTTATCACCTTCCACTTTATCACTTCACCAAGCTTAATAAATCTGCCCCATAGTTCCTAATGACTGTAAAGGCTGCATTCCTGAATGTGGGTTGAGCCTCTGCAATGGCTGCTAATGGTAGGGACAAGTGATGCCATTTGCAGAGTGGAATCCTCACACAGTTATAAGCATCATAATTCAGACTACGGAGCAGATTTAACAAGCAATTTTCTAGTTCTCACTCATTACTAATGTTAAATGGTGCTCCAATCAGCTCCAAGCTGTCATGTGTTTGAAAAATGACAGGAGCAAATTGGTTGGAGCACCATTTAAGATTAGTAATGAGTGATTAAAAGAATGTCACTTGTTCTTAAATTTGCCCTTATGTGTTTCACTTGATACACAGCATTTAACCCATAGTAAGTAACATCTCCCAAAATAAACAGGTTTTTTTTTTCTTGTGTTTTTCTTCTGCAAAATAAAAAAAAAAAAAATAGTGGAAAAAACACCTTTCAAAAATAAGATTTTACACTTACCGGTAAATCTATTTCTCGTAGTCCGTAGAAGATGCTGGGACTCCGTAAGGACCATGGGGAATAGACGGGCTCCGCAGGAGACATGGGCACTTTAAGAAAGACTTTAGACTCTGGGTGTGCACTGGCTCCTCCCTCTATGCCCCTCCTCCAGACCTCAGTTAGAGAAACTGTGCCCAGAGGAGATGGACAGTACGAGGAAAGGATTTTTGTTAATCCAAGGGCAAGATTCATACCAGCCACACCGTATAACTTGTGATAACCTACCCAGTTAACAGTATGAACAAACAACATAGTCTCGGTCCAAACCGATGAACTATAATATAACCCTTATGTAAGCAATAACTATATACAAGTCTTGCAGAAGAAGTCCGCACTTGGGACGGGCGCCCAGCATCCTCTACGGACTACGAGAAACAGATTTACCGGTAAGTGTAAAATCTTATTTTCTCTAACGTCCTAGAGGATGCTGGGACTCCGTAAGGACCATGGGGATTATACCAAAGCTCCCAAACGGGCGGGAGAGTGCGGATGACTCTGCAGCACCGATTGAGCAAACAGGAGGTCCTCCTCAGCTAGGGTATCAAACTTATAGAACCTTGCAAAGGTGTTTGATCCCGACCAAGTAGCTGCTCGGCACAACTGTAATGCCGAGACCCCTCGGGCAGCCGCCCAAGAAGAGCCCACCTTCCTAGTGGAATGGGCCTTAACCGATTTTGGCAATGGCAATCCTGCCGAAGAATGTGCTTGCTGAATCGTGTTACAGATCCAGCGAGCAATAGTCTGCTTTGAAGCAGGTGCGCCAACCTTATTGGCTGCATACAGGATAAACAGCGCCTCTGTCTTCCTGACCCTAGCTGTTCTGGCCACATAAATCTTCAAAGCCCTGACCACATCAAGTGACTCGGAATCCTCCAAATCTCGCGTAGCCACAGGCACGACAATAGGTTGGTTCATATGAAAAGATAAGACCACTTTAGGCAGGAATTGAGGACGAGTTCTCAATTCTGCCCTATCCACGTGAAAAACCAGATAGGCACTTTTATATGACAAAGCCGCTAATTCCGAAACACGCCTTGCAGAAGCTAAGGCCAACAACATGACCACCTTCCAAGTGAGATATATCAACTCCACTGTTTTGAGTGGTTCAAACCAAGGTGATTTGAGGAAACTTAATACCACGTTAAGATCCCAAGGCGCCACCGGAGGTATAAAAGGAGGCTGAATATGCAGCACTCCCTTCACAAATGTCTGTACTTCAGGAAGAGAAGCCAATTCTTTTTGAAAGAAAATGGACAAGGCCGAAATTTGAACCTTTATGGATCCTAATTTTAGGCCCAAATTCACTCCTGTTTGAAGGAACTGGAGTAAACGGCCCAAATGGAACTCCTCCGTAGGAGCAGTCCTGGCCTCACACCAAGAAACATATTTTCGCCATATGCGGTGATAATGTTTCGATGTCATGTCCTTCCTAGCCTTAATCAGGGTAGGAATGACATCCTCCGGAATACCTTATTCCGCTAGGATCCGGCGTTCAACCGCCATGCCGTCAAACGCAGCCGCGGTAAGTCTGGGAACAGACAGGGCCCCTGTTGCAGAAGGTCCTGCCTTAGAGGAAGAGGCCACGGATCTTCTGTGAGCAACTCTTGCAGATCCGGATACCAAGTCCTTCGTGGCCAATCTGGAACAATGAGGATTGTTCTCACTCTTCTTTGCCTTATTATTCTCAACAACTTGGGTATGAGAGGCAAAGGAGGGAACACATAGACCAATCTGAACACCCATGGTGTCACCAGAGCGTCTACAGCTACCGCCTGAGGGTCTCTTGACCTGGCGCAATATCGCTTTAGCTTTTTGTTGAGACGGGACTCCATCATGTCTATCTGAGGCAGTCCCCACCGACTCGCGATCTGTGCGAAGACTTCATGATGAAGTCCTCACTCTCCCGGATGCAGGTCGTGTCTGCTGAGGAAGTCCGCTTCCCAGTTGTCCACCCCCGGGATGAACACTGCCGACAGTGCGCTTACATGATTCTCCGCCCAGCGAAGAATCCTGGTTGCTTCTGCCATGGCCACTCTGCTCCTTGTGCCGCCTTGGCGGTTTACATGAGCCACTGCTGTGACATTGTCCCACTGAATCAGAACCGGTTTGTCCCGAAGTAATGCCTCCGCTTGACATAGGCCGTTGTATATGGCCCTCAACTCCAGGACGTTGATGTGGAGACAAGTCTCTAGAGTTGACCAGAGGCCTTGGAAATTTCTTCCCAGTGTGACTGCTCCCCAATCTCGGAGGTTTGCGTCCGTGGTCACCAGGATCCAGTCCTGAATGCCGAACCTGCGGCCTTCCAGGAGGTGAGTACTGTGCAGCCACCACAGGAGAGATATCCTGGCTCTGGGAGACAGGGTGATCCTTTGATGCATTTGTAAATGAGACCCGGACCATTTGTCCAGTAGGTCCCATTGAAAAGTCCTCGCATGGAACCTGCCGAAGGGGATGGCCTCGTACGATGCCACCATCTTCCCCAGGACACGTGTGCAGTGAAGCACTGAAACCTTTTTTGGCTTTAATAGGTTCCTGACCAGAGCTATGAGCTCCGGAGCCTTTTCCATCGGAAGAAAAACCTTTTTCTGTTCTGTGTCCAGAATCAGGCCCAAAAAGGTCAGACGCGTTGTAGGAACCAGCTGGGACTTCGGAATATTGAGAATCCAGCCGTGCTGTTGCAACGTCCTCACAGACAGTGACACGCTGTCCAGTAACTTCTCTCGAGATCTCGCCTTTATGAGGAGATCGTCCAAGTATGGGATAATTGTGACACCCTGCTTGCGCAGGAGCACTATCATTTCCGCCATTACCTTGGTGAAAATTCTCGGGGCCGTGGAAAGCCCAAACGGCAACGTCTGAAATTGGTAATGACAGTCCTGTACCGCAAATCTCAGGAACGCCTGGTGAGGAAGAAAAATCGGAACATGAAGGTAAGCATCCTTTATGTCCAGGGAAACCATCCAATCCCCCCCCCTCCAGGCTGGCGATGACCGCTCTGAGCGATTCCATCTTGAACTTGAACTTTTTCAAGTACAGGTTCAGGGATTTCAGATTCAAAATGGGTCTGACCGAACCGTCCGGTTTCGGAACCACAAACAGGGTTGAGTAATACCCCTTTCCTTGCTGGAGAAGTGGAACCTTGACTATCACCTGTTGCAGATACAATTTTTGAATTGCAGTTAACACTAACTCCCTTTCTGACGGAGAAGCTGGCAGAGCCGATTTGAAAAACCGGCGAGGAGGCATCTCTTCGAATTCCAGCCTGTATCCCTGAGAAACCATCTCTATTGCCCAGGGATCCACCTGTGAGTGAACCCAGACGTGGCTGAAAAATCGTAGACGTGCCCCCACTTGAGCTGACCCCCCCAGGGAAGCCCCAGCGTCATGCGGTGGATTTTGCAGACGTAGGGGGGGACTTCTGCTCCTGGGAACTAGCTGTGTGCAGCTTTTTTCCCTTGCCTTTACCTCTGGCAAGAAAGGACGATCCCCGTACCTTTTTGCTTTTATTTGAACGAAAGGACTGCATTTGGTAATGAGGTGCCTTCTTAGTATGTTGTGGGGGAACATAAGGTAAAAAAATTCGATTTACCAGCCGTAGCAGTAGAGACAAGGTCCGAGAGGCATTCTCCAAACAACTCCTCCCCCTTGTAAGGCAACGACTCCATATGCCGCTTTGAGTCGGCATCCTCCGTCCACTGTCGGGTCCACAAGAGTCGCCTAGCAGAAATAGACATAGCATTTATTCTGGAGCTTAGTAAACAAATGTCTCTTTGAGCATCCCTCATATATAACGCAGCATCCTTGATATGCTCTAGGGTCTTTAGAATGGTATCCTTATCTAGGGTCTCAATCTCCGTAGACAAGGAATCTGTCCATGCTGCGACAGCACTACAAACCCAGGCCGATGCCATAGCCGGCCTAACAATAGTACCAGAATGTGTGTAAATGTACTTCATGGTAACTTCCTGCTTACGATCCGCAGGATCCTTGAGGGTAGCAGTATCCTGGGAAGGCAGTGCCACCTTCTTGGATAAGCGTGTCAACGCCTTATCTACTTTAGGCGAAGATTCCCATCGTATCCTGTCCTTTTGTGGGAAGGGATACGCCATAAGAATCCTTTTGGGAACTTGTAGTCTCCTGTCTGGAGATTCCCAAGCCTTTTCGCACAATTCGCTTAGCTCAAATGAGGACGGAAAGGTGATCTCAGGCTTTTTCTCTTTATACATGTGTGACCTCGTGTCAGGGACAGGGGGTTCCTCAGTAATATGCAAAACCTCTTTAATAGCAATGATCATGTAACGAATACCTTTAGCCACTTTTGGCTGTAATTTTTCATCCTCATAGTCGACACTGGAATCTGAATCCGTGTCGGTATTTGTGTCAGTGATCTGGGATAATGTGCGTTTCTGAGACCCAGAAGGTCCCGGTGCCACTGGGACAGGCATGGTCTGACTACCTGACTGATCCCTAGCCTCAGTCTTGTCTAATCTCTTATGCAATAAATTTACATTAGCATTCAAGACATTCCACATATCCATCCAGTCCGGTGTCGGCGTTGCCGACGGCGACCTGACAATCATGCACTCCCCCTCCTCCTTAGGCGAGCCTTCATCGTCAAACATGTCGACACACGCGTACCGACACACTCCACACACACAGGGAAACTCTTTTCTGAAGACAGGTTCCCCTTTAGGCCCTTTGGAGAGACAGAGAGAGAGTATGCCAGCACACACCCCAGCGCTATATGACCCCGGAGAAAAACACAGAATGTTTACCCAGTATCGCTGCTGTAATGTATAATCGCCAATTATGTGCCCCCCCTCTACTTTAAAACCCTCTTTCACCGTGTGTCAAGCAGGGGAGAGTCCGGGGAGCTTCCTCTCAGCGGTGCTGTGGAGAGAAAATGGCGCTGGTGAGTGCTGAGGGAGAAGCCCCGCCCCCTCGGCGGCGGGCTTCTGTCCCGCTCTAACTTTGTAAAACATGGCGGGGGCTCTTTTATGTATATGTACAGTGCCCACCTGTACATGTATATAGGTCATTTTGCCATAGGAGAGGTATTCATTGCTGCCCAGGGCGCCCCCCCTGCGCCCTGCACCCTTACAGTGACCGGAGTGTGTGAGGAGTATGGGAGCAATGGCGCACAGCTGCAGTGCTGTGCGTTACCTCAGTGAAGCACCCGAAAGGCTTCTGCCGCCTCAGAGTCTTCTTTCTTCTTTTCTTCCGGCTCTGTGAGGAGAACGGCGGCGCGGCTCTGGGATGAACGCCCAGGACGAACCTGTGTTCCACTCCCTCTGGAGCTAATGGTGTCCAGAAGCCGAGAAGCAGAGCCTATCATTTAAGTAGGTCTGCTCCTCTCTCCTCAGTCCCTCGATGCAGGGAGTCTGTTGCCAGCAGTGCTCCCTGAAAATAAGAAAAAACCTAACAAATATGCTTTCTTAGCAGGAAACTCAGGAGAGCTCCCTGCAGTGCACCCATCTCTTCTGGGCACAGTCTAAAAACTGAGGTCTGGAGGAGGGGCATAGAGGGAGGAGCCAGTGCACACCCAGAGTCTAAAGTCTTTCTTAAAGTGCCCATGTCTCCTGCGGAGCCCATCTATTCCCCATGGTCCTTATGGAGTCCCAGCATCCTCTAGGACGTTAGAGAAAATAAGATTTCATTTAAGAGTCCATTAGAATATACAAATATATATTTCACATAAATATCACAAGTGAACAAGGTAGCTGCCCACTGAGAATTGTTTGGTGTCAGGAGCGAAGTCGGTAATAAAAGTACAAACTAAATCAGTGCTAAAATAGCATATAATGAACAGTCTCTAACAATATGGCACGCAGAGCTCAGCTATTACCTCACCCCTTAAAGCAGTAATCCCATGAAAGATTTTTTTTTTTTTACATAAATCAGTAAAAAATGTTTTAAGAACAATTTTAGTATCTATCATTTCCCTTGTTTTGTTCTATTCTTCAAGTTACTATCTATGATTCTGGACTATCACAGCAACCACGCCTGCATGCCACATGATGTAGTGAGCAGAGAGGCTTTGGAATGGGAGGCCGTCAATTTACCGGCTGTCGGGATCCCGGCTGTCAGGATGCTGACTCCGGAATCCCAACAGCTGGTGAAATACCAACGGTTGGAATCCCGACCGCCGGCTGGAATCCCCACTTGGTCGGTGGTCCACGCCACCCTCAGAGGGCGAATATAGCCCTGTGGCAAGCCAAGGTCACCACCAGGCCCGAAGCGAGGCTAGCACAGTGAGCCCACGAGGGAACATGCTGCGCTCGCCGCCAGGATCCCGTCATCGGTCTCCTGACTGCCGGGATCCCGGTATCGGTCTCCTGACTGCCGGGATATCATATTGATCTCTTTGGAATGCCCCTGTAATTTCAGACTGCTTTGTGATATCAGCCTTCTTCCTTCTTTACCGAGAGCCTGTGCCTGTGTAGTACATTGTGTCTATATTTCTGTTTGCCCAACACACAGACTTTGAAAGGAGATCATGATTTGTTAGGTAGTTAAGAAAATACATGCTTGAAAGGCACTTCAGGAATGATTCAGACACAATCGCTCTGCAAAATATGCCAATGCTGCAGGAGGCGTCTGAAATACAGCACTGGATCACCATCGCAGGGTTGGCAACTTGTGAGACTAGTAACTCTGCATCAGAAGACACAGACACTGGCCTTCCCACACACATAATCCAGGGCTGATGCCCCCGTTTTCTGGAGATGCAGGCAGTGCCACCCCACTCCAACATGGCCCATCATGGGGGCACTGCATGTGATCTCACAGGTTTCGTTCTGCACATGCGCAGTCCCACAAACATTGCAAATGTACGAAAGTTATCAGTCTTTCCACCTCTGAATTGGGCCCCTAGCTTGCGATTTAAATAAAACTTTATGTGGGATTGCTGCTTTAATGTTTAAAAGCAAAAAAAAGTTTCTCAAAGGAATTAGAGTATTATACCGTGTTATTCTATGTAGCACAACACACACAACACCTGAGTAAACTGGAATTGTTCAGTCACTTTGTTTTGCACATAACATAAGTACTATGGGCTTATACTCTGATTACTACCACTGGCAAAATAATTCCATTGAAGGTAGTATTGGTAAGAGTACCAGCAGTAAGGTCTGAGTATCATTTCATGACGTGCCAGGTATTATTGGTATAGAATTGTACATGTATTCCACATGAAATTAGGTATTAGGCACACACAAGAAAACACCAACTCCTTCAGCCCATAGCATTACTTATACACACAGAAAGTTGTAGTTCATGACGTGATGATGTTCCATTGTAAACTCTGCAACCAATATGGAAGCATGACTGAAATTCCAAAGCCATCATTTCACTGCGTCTGTACTTGCAGTAATTCTGGCTGAGCTGGAGAACTTTCAAAGCCCTTTTGCAAACTGGCTTCATAGTTATTTGAAGAAAATCCAACATCACTGTGACTGTGTCCATGTCCTCCTGAGCAGACATGATTCTCATGGTGATACACCCCAGGAGCTGCTCCCACTGGGTAGGTAGAGACACCAGCAGGTGGCCACATTACCGCAGGCTTCATGTGGTGATATGGAGAGTAGGTGTCATTCAGGCCTTGAGGTGGAGTGTAGTACTGCTGAGTGGGGTAGGATCCAGGTGGCGGGTTTAGCCTTGAAGACAGAAATAAGAAGTTTTGAAGTAAATCAATATTTAATTATGTTGGAATGAAACAGATCAGGGTAATGAATCAGGTACACCTCCTTTGGCCCATGTAGAAGATCAATAACTAACCCAGATGTTACAGGTCAACTGTGTAGCACTTAAAATGTTGTACTGGGGCAATTGTCTACCCATTTACTGTATCCATCTCATTATGCCCTACAAAAAAATCTAACAATGTAATGGACGACTTCCGGTTCCGGCATGGGAGAGTGAACAGCTTCTCCCTGCAGCTCCGCTCTCCACGCTGCTATACCCAGCCTTAACCCTGTCGGCCGCAGCTAGACACCGCTCCCGGTCCCCTAACAGATCGGGTATAGCTATGGACAAGTTCATGAGCCCACCACCGCCCGCAAAGCAACCTCCGGTAATGCAGCAGCAGCGCCAGGAGAAGCGTCGTGGCGACCATAACATGGCGCCTGACACAGACAAGGGTCCGGGGACGCCAGCGGCGAAGAAAGCTATCTCAGCCGCGGAAGGGATCAAAAGTATGCCGGAAGGTAATATCACAGCTTCCCTCACATATGATGAACTTACCAAGGCTATGCAAGCCACTATGGCGCCGTTATTACAGAAGGCGGTTACAGACATAACTACACAGATTTCCCGCTTGTCTGACCGCATATCAGGGGCAGAGGCACACATAAGCCAGAACATGGATGATATCCACACGCTACAAAAGTCAGTCAAAGACTTGCTATTAGATAACAAACGCATGGCTGATAAGCTTGACAATATTGAAAACAGGTCACGACGTAACAACCTGCGTATCACCGGGCTCCCTGAATCTATCAAAGGGGCGCAGTTAGAATTTTTTGTTCGTCATACACTACCTGAATTACTACATGTAAAATCTGAATGCTCAGATATAGTGATTGAAAGAGTACACAGGATGGGAGAAGTTAAACCTGCTTCAGCACATAAACCGAGGGTTGTCATTTTTAAAACACTGAATTACTTGCATAAACAGGTGCTTTGGTCTGCTTCTAGAAAACACAACCCCCTCGTTTGGGAATCCCATACCCTGAGACTGTTCCAGGATTTTTCTGTAGAGCTTTCCAGAGTGAGACGATCCTTCTCAACGGTCTGTACTACGCTGATACAAACAAACCGCAAGTTTCATATGTTATACCCAGCCAAGCTTAGAATTTTCACAACGTCAGGCTTTGCTGATTTTTCTAACGCAGCAGATGCTGCAGCTTATCTCAAGGAAGAGTCGGATGAAATAGGAACTGATCCCACGGTAGAACCTGATGATATGGCTGTGTGAACCACTTGCTAATCTGTTACCGGGAATTTGACTTTGAATCCTTGAAACGAGACATACCCCGTACACTCAATCTTAGACATGATGAGTGTGCAATCTTGTCTGATATCACAAGTTTTATACCCATATATACACTTATATAACATAATAATGTTATAATGAGAAGATAGCCCACGCTTAGTGGATCTACTTACCTGAGTTTGGAAAATTATATGTTTGAGCAGCTCGGAGAGCGGAGCTCTGCCGTTCTTGATTGTTTTGAAATTTTATTATTGAAAGACCCCTCCCTGATATCTAGAATCGTACCGGTTTGGGTACCAGGGATTTTTCTGGAGGTCACTTAGTTTTTTTGTAGGAATGGTTTTGTTCCTTATGTCTCCCGTCTCCCCTTTCCCCTGTGTTTTTTCCCTCCTCTCTCTTTACTTTTCTCTCTCTGACTTTCCTTTGCAATTATTATTCAAATACCACTTTAATGTCTCTTAATATAGGCTCTCTTAATATTAGAGGGATTCATACACCTGCTAAGCGCCGAAAACTCTTTACCTACCTTAACAAACGCAATGTTGATCTTATATGTTTACAGGAAACTCATTTGATGCCAGATGAAGTGAAAAAGTTACAAATTATGGGTTGGTCTGTCTTAGGTTCAGCGTCCTTTAATACTAAGTCATGTGGGGTAGCAGTCTTAGCAAAAAAAGCTTTAAACTTGCAGGTTACGTCAACCTTTTCTGACCCGCTTGGTAGATACCAGACTATATCCCTTTCCCATACAGGTACCTCCTTCTCTATTTGTAATGTGTATGCTCCTACTCAATATAAAAAATCCTTTTTTGTGGAACTCCTTACACATTTACATAAATATGACACCTCCTCCCTGATAGTATGTGGAGATCTAAACTTAATATCTTCTCAATATCTAGACAGATCCCCTCCCTCCAAACGGCAGACTCCTCTCCCTAGATTGGGTGTCCCATACCTTAGCAAAGATCTTAACTTAATAGATTCCTGGAGGACACTCAATCCAACGGAGAGAGAATTTACTTGCTTATCATTAACTCACAATACTTGGTCCAGAATAGACTATATATTACTTGCCGAATCCCTGTTTCCTTCACTTGCCTCGGTGGAGATAGAACCCCCCCTTTTATCAGATCACTCATTGATCACTGCGAAACTAGTTCTGACAAAAAGTAAAGCCACCCCTCCGAGTTGGAGATTTCCATCCCACTTATTTCAATCCCAGGGTCTAAAACAAAAACTTCTGACTGCATGGAATAATTACGCAGAAATAAATGCATCCCATTCCTCTACTAACCCCCCCCTCTTTTGGCAAACCGCCAAGACGGTCCTTCGAGGTGAAGTGATAGCTTTTACCGCAAATACCAAAAAACGCCATAAACAAGAATACTTGCAGTTGCAAGAGAAACTATCTAATGCGTTCCAAATGTTTAAGACACTCCCCTCACCAGCACATAAAACTACCTACTTGGAAGCTAAATTAGCCTATAATGAATTTCTCCTAACTTTAGGAGACAAATACCTTTTCAATGTGCATTCAAAATTTTATAAGTTTGGGAATAAAGTGGGAAAGCTCCTAACTAACTTATTACAAGGATCTAGACCGCGCACAGTTGTTCACCCTTTGATATGTCCAGACGGCTCCAAAACTGTCTCTGAAGCACAAATAGTTGAAACTATGAAAGGTTTCTATCAGTCTTTGTACTCAGCCCCGGCGGTGGTTCCAGAGGAGTCCTTAGAAGATCATGACTCTATCCCCACTTTACCTCCCTCCTCCTCCTCAACTTCTATCTCTTCTATTTCTTCTTCTTACTGGAATTCCCTTACTTTACCACAAGTACCAGAGAAATTTATGACGACCCTGACGAACCCCATTACCCCTGAGGAGATCTCTTGGGCTATTGGAAAGTTGAAACTGGCCTCGGCGCCGGGCCCTGATGGATTTTCAAATGAATTTTATAAAATATTATCCCCACAGATAGCCCGGCCGCTGGCGGACACTTTCAACTTTGCAATAGACCAACAGTCTCTTCCTCTTTACTTTTCTGATGCTATTATAAAAGTCATCCCCAAGCCTGGGCGAGACCTTAGCCTCCCTGGTTCATATAGGCCGATCTCTCTGCTAAACGTAGATTATAAAATACTGACAAAAATTTTGGCAGAGAGATTGAAACCTTTATTGCCCCTCTTGATTAACTCAGACCAGACAGGATTTATCACCGGCAGACATTCTGTAGTGAACGTCCGAAGACTTTTAGCAGTCATCCAACAATCTACCTTGACCTCTGATATTTCCTCTTCCAACATGGTGATTACATTAGACGCAGAAAAAGCTTTTGATTTGGTATTGTGGCCCCATCTTTTTCAAACATTATATAATTTTGGCTTTCCCCCTCACTTTATTCAGATAATTCGCACCTTATACTCTTTCCCTAAATCAATGGTATCTTGCAATGGTCTTTTATCTTCCCCTTTCCTACTTCAAAGAGGTACTCGCCAAGGATGTCCGTTATCCCCTCTTCTCTTTGCACTAGCAGTTGAACCTCTAGCTGTCGCAGTACGTAGCTCCCCCCTGATACATGGAATTACTATACACTCTCTTGAACTGAAGATAGCTCTCTTTGCTGATGACACGCTTATTTTCCTTTCTAAACCTACACAATCTTTACCTGCCCTACTTCACCTTCTCGACTCCTTTGGAGCGCTGTCGGGGTTTAAAGTCAACTTAACAAAATCGGAAATTATGCCGCTGGGAGCAGACGCCCTAGACTTTATTGATAAAGCTGACATTCCTTTTAGAGTAGCCTCCTCTCATTTTCCCTACTTAGGGGTACACATTCCTTCGGACTTAACTAAATTATACTCCCTAAATTTTCCCCCCATAATATCTAAAATAACCACTAGACTGGAATCGTGGAAAGACTTACCAGTCTCTTTGCTGGGCAGACTTGCCATAATCCAGTCAATAATCTTTCCGAAGCTTTATTATTGTATGCAAATGATCCCGTTGGCATTGCATAAATCAGATATTGCTAAAATGGAAAATTTGTTTCTAAAGTTTATATGGCAAGGTAAAAGGCCTAGAATAGCAAAAATTAAACTTGTCACTCCCCGGGCAGGTGGAGGAATGGGATGCCCAGATCTAAATAACTATTCCTTAGCTACCTTTTTAGATATATCAACGATTGGATTCTAAACAATTCTACCTATACAGATTCTACTTTGGACCAAGCTATTTTTTACCCATACTCCCCTGGAGCTTTGATTCAAACTAAACTGTCAAAGATTCCTACCCACATAAAAATGCACATTTTGTTTGGGGATACATATGCTGCTTGGGTTTCTTTAAACAAAATTTGTCATAGGAATCCTTGCATCTCTTGTTTTCTCCCCTTGTGGGGTAACCCCTCTTTTTCCCCATCTTTGAATAATTCGCTTTTTTATTACTGGAAATCTAAAGGTCTAGATACTTCACATAAGGTTTTTGATCCCGGAGGAAATATATATTCATTTACAGAGCTTGCTAAACGCTTTGAACTGCCCCACTCCCACAGATTTATGTATTTTCAAATCAGACATTACTTAAACAGTATTAAAATAGTCAGGACTAATACTTACCCCACTCCAATTCTTCCCTCACAACTTATCAATATCGATATCCTATTAGAATTTCTGCTACATAAACCCTACAAGGTTAAATACTTGTATACAATTCTCTTGAAGGCCTGTTATAATACTCACCCTCAATGGGAGGTTTTGGTACAAAAATGGGCATCGGATATCCCATCTGTTACTCAAATTGGGGATGTATTGGCTCTACACACTCTTTCTCTGAAAACGTTACAGTCCAGCTACCTCCAAGAGGTGTACATTCGAACCCTTCACAGGGCTTATATAACACCAAGCCAAAGACGACATATGGTCCTTGAGGAACAAGGATATTGTTTGAAATGTAGAACCATGATAGCGGATTACTCCCACTGCATGTGGAATTGCTATAAATTAAAACGCTTCTGGTCTAAGTTAATGGTTTATGTCAATTCACTTTTTCACACCAAGTTAACCTTTGAACCGCTTGCATGTATGGGGCTTAACTTTTCTGCTTGGATTGCACAAAAACTGGAGAAACCTGTTTTTCCTTTACTTATTACTATTATAACAGTGGCCAGAAAATGTATTTTGGCCCACTGGACAAAAAAAACGGCTCCCCAGTTAAATACAGTGAAACAGAAGCTACTCCAAATTCTGTATTTTGAACGCAAGTATGCCAGATTAGAAGCACTAACAGGTGCTCATAAATTCTATCAGAAATGGATGCCTTTTATCACTACCCTAGAATCTCACATACAAAATCATATTATGACTGTTTTTGAACAAGTGTATTCTACTTCTCCCAATACTGTATGATCCTTCATGGTTTCAGTATGTATAGAATGTCAGAGTGTTGTCTCTCTTTTTCTTCTTCTCCTCTCTTTCTATCCCTTCTACCCTTATCTCACAACCCCGAAATGTCTGTCTTGTAACTAGTTTAGTCTTTCTTTATTTTAAAAAAAAAAATAAGAAAAGAAAACAAAGTATGTCATTTTCTACTATAATTTGTAGGTGGTTTTGCTGATGCATGTTTAACCATAACACTTTTTAAGCCTAATTCTGATTTAATATCATTTTGATTAGGTATAATTGGTCCGACCTAGTCTAATTTCCTATATTGAACTATACTGAATACAAGACCACTACTGCTTGACTATCTGAGAATGAGCATTGCTTAGAATGATTTGTTAATGTCAAATGCACTTGGTTGTATCACCTACACTATGAACCTCTAACCACTCTTTTTGTTTTGTTATTTCTTGAAAATCTTTAATAAAGAAATTTAAAAAAAAAAAAAACAATGTAATGGACATTCATTATCAATTAAGCCTTAGAGGGGGAATTCAATTAATTGCAGTAATTTACTACATGTGAAAACATGGGCAGCCTAGTTCTTTAACACCCGGGGCTATTCAATTAAAGCTTTCTCTCGCCCAATAAATTACCGTTTAAATTCACGAAGCTATGGATTAACAGGTCGCAGCACCTGAATTCAGGCTATTCATTTTGGATCTTCATTTCGAGCCTCGTAGGCTAACCGCATAGCCCTGCTACTTCAATTAGACGGTGGTAAATTAACGTGGCTAACTGAATTCCCCTTTATGTTTATTTTTTATCTCTTGAATAAGCGGCTTTCAACTTAAATCTTCAAGTACCCCTAACAGGTCATGTTTATGGATTTCTTAAATGCTGCATAGGGGAGTCATTATTTTGCTAGGTCAGTAATTAGCTCACCTGTTTCAGCAGAGAGAAATTCTGAAAACATGACCTGATTAGCAACTTGAGTAATGGAGTTGAAAATCACTGCCTTAAATAATACAGAGCTTAGGACACACCTGCTGCCATATGGTAAGCTGTATTTGGCTTGCAGGGTATCTGGAAAGGCAGCTTGGAGATCCGATGTCACATCCTTGGGACATACATGGCTCTCAATTTCCCGGTCCTTGCCCCCCTTCATGACATAACATGTGCTGGGTGGAGGGCCCAGGGTGCAATATTGTCCAGCAACTGTGCTATGTACACATAGGGGTATATTCAATAAGAGTCAGGTCCATTGTGACATACAGTTGTCGGAATGGACCCGACAACACCTATTCAAAGAGCGGCCAAATCAGACTGTCGGATTTGGCCGTTCCCTGTGTCCTGTCCGGGTGTGCTGATAGCAGCGGTGGGAGGAGCAGAGAGTGGCGTGCGGCGGCCAGCGGGGAGAGCAGGTGGGGGGAGCAGCGTGAGGCGGCCAGCGGGGAGAGCAGGCAGGGGAGCAGCGTGAGGTGGCCGGCGGGGAGAGCAGTGTGGAGATCGGCGGCCGGAGCTGGCAGCGGGGGTGATGTCTGCGGCGGCGGGGGAGACACTACAGGGAGAGAGGTGCCTGGCCAGGGGACGGCCGTCAAGGTAACTCTCGTCCTCATAGCCTGCCGCAGCGCTCCCCATCTCCTCCCCTCAATCCAACTTGTTTTCAAGTTGGATTGAGTTTGTTGGAAAGGGAGCCAAAACCTGTCGGATTTGGCCTTGTTTCCGACAGCAGCAGGTGGATCGGCGGCTATTCCGCCGATCCACCTGCTTTCCGACATGTCGGAAAAAATGTGCCCCTATTGAATAGGTCGGAACCCCTTCCGACCTATTCCAGTCGGAAACTGACGTTTTTCATACAAGACGGCAGTTTCCGACTCTTATTAAATACACCCCATAATGAGGAAGCAGAAAACTTGAGTCACTGGGTACTGAGAGGGATGCATTTGGAAAGGGAACCAATACAATGCTGACAGTAAAAGGTACATTAAAATGGGTTCGGTATGTGTGACGGCCGGTCACCATACAGACGCCGGAATCCCAACTTCCAGATGGCCGGCGGAGGTGGTGGTGGGGGTCACGTAACTGCCTCCCACATTTAATATCCTGCCCGATGTTTTAATGGGGCACTTATGGAAAGTCAAAACAGGTTGGTTTTCACTTTTACATGAACTCCCCTTTAAAACATTGGGCAGACTAGCTGAGAACTCACCAGCTATTATATTTACCCCTAAATGTGCTGATGTGCTACTAATTTATTAATTCAAGAGATGAGTGAGCCTGACCTTGGTGGTGGTCACCTGTCCACTTGTGAGACTAGGAGCAGAGCTGAATGGGACAGGTGTAGTTGCGTTATGTGTGTAGAGGAGCTGAAGCAAGAAGACTCAAGGCCTGACTCAGCGACAGATGCAGTGTCGATGTTTCCGCAGTTGTACATTTTTTTTTATTTATTTTTTTGCTACTGTGCCTGAGCGAAGCCCTGCAAACCCTTACTCTGCATGAGCAAACCTAAGTGTCCGATGTTGTTCGCAACTGTGTACAAGTACAATAACACATGAGAAGGGCTTTGTGATCCCTAGGCGATTCAGGGTGGACACTTGGAGGTGATCTAACGTGAACACAAAAAGAGGCCGTTTCGTGGCTGTTTTATGGGAGTGTCTGGGAACGCTGCTGTGTTCCCAATCACAAATCCACTGCTTTAGGGGCCATTTAGTTGGATCTGAGGAGAGTACCTAGAGTAGACCCTAGGCTACTGCTAATGTCAACGGTGCATCGATGTTGGGAGTGTTTACAATCTCCACTGCAACTGCACAGGCCAGAGCACGAGGGTGAGCGTCTCATCACTGATACACTCCATCGCATTGTGGAGCACAAAGTGAAGGCTGACATTAGCATTTGCCTATTTCCACAACAAGAGAGTGACTGCATTACCAGATATCTCTGAATCAGACCCACCGTCACAGATGAAGAATTACACTTTAAATAATGCACTATATTATAAAGCAATTCATATAAAGCTTACATTAGTATTCTAAGTGTATCAAGCAGTAAATATTAGTTTGACATCAAATGATTAATTCTGTGCAAAAAGATCACTCACTTTCTGGTTTGGGAAGCATTTCTCTCAGCTGAAGATGCAGGGATGTACCTCCAAAACGGGATGCGCTGCAACACCCTGAATGGCCACATTTCATCTACTCGGGACAACATGGACTCTGAAGGATCCAGAAAAAAGCAGCCACCCAAACTATCTGTAATCAAAGTTAAAGGAACCCAACAATGCACTTTGTATTAGATAGTAACCTGTATAAATCGCTGTTAACTGCAACTCCCAACCTTTATTTAAAGCCTATAGGGTATATTCAATAAGTCAGGTCCATTCCAACATGCAGTTGTCGGAATGGACCCGACAACCCCTATTCAAAGAGCGGCCAAATCCGACTGTCGAATTTGGCCGTTCCCTGTGTCTTGTCCTGCAGCTGCTGCCAGGTGCGCTGACAGCAGCGGCGGGGGGAACAGTGAGCGGCGGCCGGCGGGGGGAACAGTGTGGCGGCCGGCGGGGGAGCTGAGATAGGCAGACGGAGCTGGCAGCAGGGGTGATATCTGCGGCGGCGGGGGAGGCACTACAGGGAGAGAGGTGCCTGGCCGAGGGACGGCCGTCAAGGTAGCTTTCATCCCTGATCCCCGTAGCCCGCCGCACCGCTCCCCGTCTCCTCACCTCAATCCGACTTGTTTTCAAGTCGGATTGAGTTTGTCGGAAAGGGGGATAAAACCTGTCAGATTTGGCCCCATTTCCAACAGCAGCAGGCGGATCGGCTGGTATTCCGATGATCCACCTGCTTTCCGACAGCATTCCGACAAGTCGGGTTTCCCGACTTGTCGGATAAGAATTTGCCCGTATTGAATAGGTCGGAACCCCTTCCGTCCTATTCCGGTCAGAAACTGCCGTCTTTCCGACAAGACAGCAGTTTCTGACTCTTATTGAATACACCCCTATATCTATCTAAACACACACACACATCATTTTTGTATTATTTTTTTACAGCTCTTCTATCAGATCTTGTGCATGCACTCTCTTCAACATTATTTTTTTTCTCTGGAATTCAAAATAATTTTGGTTAAGGAAATTGTGACAAATTGCCGCAATTTCCAAATTCCCCAATGCCGGGTAGGGGAATCGGGATTATTCAACATGTTTAAAGATCTCTATTCCCCAAGGTCAGGATTGGTAAATAGGGGATTTTTTAACATGAAGAATTTCCCAGTCGAATCGCTGATCATCAATGGTGACCGATCAGTGGCTCCAGCCAGGTTGGGGAATCAGAGGCTAGATGTATGTGTGTTACTTTAGTTGGTGGTAGAATACAAATAAAATATAAGCATGGTGAGAAACTGTAGGTTTCCTAGGGAGGAAATTACGTGTCCGGCGGAATACAGACGACGGAATCCCGCCCCCTTACAGTCCCAACAGTCGGCACGCCTACTATGGATGTTGTGGGTGCCCACGACACCCACAGAGTGGGAATATTACCGAGCCCGCAGCGTGGCGAGACCAATCAGACGTTAGATTTAGTTAGTACAATAAAGTTATAGATGAAAACAAAAGTCCAATTGGAATCTATATAGAGACGGCAAACTTTTACAGCTACTTATAGAAGGATACAAATGACACCAACCAGGATGCCACAAACATTACTGAGCAGAGGAGCGTGAGGTACGAAGAGTGCAAGTACCAGAAACAACAGCGGCAGCACCTTTGTGCGCACCATGAACCCAAAGAATACCAGGCGCTTCAGACTGGTGCACATGATAAAGATGCTCAGCATAGAAAAAGCGACTGCAGTAAATCCTTGAACTCTTCCATCCACTTGAAGGTTGATGCCTGTGGCAAGGACAGCCAGATACAGAAGTCCACTGCCTACAGCAAATAGTGGTGTGAGGTAACAAAACTTCACTGTGCCAACATTCTCTTCAAAACCGGCGCCAAAATACCAAATGATCAGGCAACTGCACACCAATGTTGGTAGATCTTCATGGAAATAAATATATGTGATCAATCTGTGGACTGAAAGAGATTTTTAATGATTTATTGTTTAACAGCAATATACTTTTCAAAACAACATTAAGGGTAGTGTCTAGCATTCAAATTTCTACTTAAATGTGGAAACAAGCGTTAAGTATTCACAGAATTTAGCTAAGAGTTAACGGAGAAGATAATGTAATTATCGTCTTTGTTAATAACCCACTCTTACAATATCACACTGTAGAGAGCAAAGGTGCTGGGGAGCAAGTCCGGTGATTTTTCCTAGAATTAACGATTTTAAGAAAAATCAAACTTGCTCTGGGGATGTGTGAAAAATAGACTGATTTAAAGTAAAGTGCAAATTATGAGTGCCGCTGTTTACCTTATGTATGTATATATCAGTGACGTGCGGTGAGGTGAGTCAGAGCCTTTCCTGTCACACTAACGTATACACCAGAGTTTTGTCTATATAAAAAGGTATAAGAAAATATATATTTTTTTTAAATATCTTCTTTGTTTTATTCTAATCAATAATTTTTTTTGTCAAAACTCTGGAGTAAAAATAAGAATTTACTTACCGATAATTCTATTTCTCGGAGTCCGTAGTGGATGCTGGGGTTCCTGAAAGGACCATGGGGAATAGCGGCTCCGCAGGAGACAGGGCACAAAAAGTAAAGCTTTATGATCAGGTGGTGTGTACTGGCTCCTCCCCCTATGACCCTCCTCCCAGTTAGATTTTTGTGCCCGGCCGAGAAGGGTGCAATCTAGGTGGCTCTCCTAAAGAGCTGCTTAGAAAAGTTTAGCTTAGGTTTTTTATTTTACAGTGAGTCCTGCTGGCAACAGGATCACTGCAACGAGGGACTTAGGGGAGAAGAAGTGAACTCACCTGCGTGCAGGATGGATTGGCTTCTTGGCTACTGGACATTAGCTCCAGAGGGACGATCACAGGTACAGCCTGGATGGTCACCGGAGCCTCGCCGCCGGCCCCCTTGCAGATGCTGAAACGAGAAGAGGTCCAGAATCGGCGGCAGAAGACTCCTCAGTCTTCTTAAGGTAGCGCACAGCACTGCAGCTGTGCGCCATTTTCCTCTCAGCACACTTCACACGGCAGTCACTGAGGGTGCAGGGCGCTGGGAGGGGGGCGCCCTGGGAGGCAAATGAAAACCTTTTTTGGCTAAAAATACCTCACATATAGCCTCCGGGGGCTATATGGAGATATTTAACCCCTGCCAGAATCCACTAAAGAGCGGGAGACGAGCCCGCCGAAAAAGGGGCGGGGCCTATCTCCTCAGCACACAGCGCCATTTTCCTCACACAGCTCCGCTGGTCAGGAAGGCTCCCAGGCTCTCCCCTGCACTGCACTACAGAAACAGGGTAAAACAAGAGAGGGGGGGCAAAATTGTGGCAAAACTATATTATTAAAGCAGCTATACAGGGAGCACTTATTATAAGGCTATCCCTGTCATATATAGCGCTTTTGGTGTGTGCTGGCAAACTCTCCCTCTGTCTCCCCAAAGGGCTAGTGGGGTCCTGTCTTCGTTAAGAGCATTCCCTGTGTGTCTGCTGTGTGTCGGTACGTGTGTGTCGACATGTATGAGGACGATATTGGTGTGGAGGCGGAGCAATTGCCAAATATGGGGATGTCACCTCCTAGGGGGTCGACACCAGAATGGATGCCTTTATTTATGGAATTACGGGATAGTGTCAACACGCTAAAGCAGTCGTTTGACGACATGAGACGGCCGGACAATCAATTAGTGCCTGTCCAGGCGCCTCAAACACCGTCAGGGGCTGTAAAACGCCCTTTGCCTCAGTCGGTCGACACAGACCCAGACACAGGCACTGATTCCAGTGGCGACGGTGACGAATCAACCGTATTTTCTAGTAGGGCCACACGTTATATGATTTTGGCAATGAAGGAGGCGTTACATATTGCTGATACTACAGGTACCACAAAACAGGGTATCATGTGGGGTGTGAAAAAACTACCTATAGTTTTTCCTGAATCAGATGAATTAAATGAGGTGTGTGATGAAGCGTGGGTTGCCCCCGATAAAAAAAATGCTAATTTCAAAGAAGTTATTGGCTTTATACCCTTTCCCGCCAGAGGTTAGGGCGCGCTGGGAAACACCTCCTAGGGTGGACAAGGCGCTCACACGCTTATCAAAACAAGTGGCGTTACCCTCTCCTGAGACGGCCGCACTTAAAGATCCAGCAGATAGGAGGATGGAAAATATCCAAAAAAGTATATACACACATACAGGTGTTATACTACGACCAGCTATAGCGACAGCCTGGATGTGCAGTGCTGGGGTAGCTTGGTCAGAGTCCCTGATTGAAAATATTGATACCCTGGATAGGGACAATGTTTTACTGTCTTTAGAGCAAATAAAGGATGCATTTCTTTATATGCGTGATGCACAGAGGGATATCTGCACACTGGCATCACGGGTAAGTGCTATGTCCATTTCGGCCAGAAGAAGTTTATGGACGCGACAGTGGTCAGGCGATGCGGACTCAAAACGGCATATGGAAGTTTTGCCGTATAAAGGGGAGGAGTTATTTGGTGTCGGTCTATCGGATTTGGTGGCCACGGCTACAGCCGGGAAATCCACCTTTTTACCTCAAGTCACTCCCCAACAAAAAGACACCGACTTTTCAACCGCAGCCCTTTCGTTCCTTTAAAAACAAGAGAGCAAAGGGATATTCATATCTGCCACGAGGCAGAGGAAGGGGGAAGAGACAGCAACAGGCAGCTCCTTCCCAGGAACAGAAGCCCTCCCCCGCTTCTACAAAAGCCTCAGCATGACGCTGGGGCTTCTCAAGCGGACTCGGGGGCGGTGGGGGGTCGTCTCAAGAATTTCAGCGCGCAGTGGGCTCACTCGCAGGTAGATCCCTGGATCCTGCAGATAATATCTCAGGGGTACAGGTTGGAACTAGAGACGGATCCACCTCGCCGTTTCCTGAAGTCTGCTTTACCAACGTCCCCCTCCGACAGGGTGACGGTCTTGGAAGCCATTCACAAGCTGTACTCTCAGCAGGTGATAGTCAAGGTACCCCTTTTACAACAAGGAAAGGGGTATTATTCCACTCTATTTGTGGTACCGAAGCCGGATGGCTCGGTAAGACCTATTCTAAATCTGAAATCCTTGAACCTGTACATAAAGAAGTTCAAGTTCAAGATGGAGTCACTCAGAGCAGTGATAGCGAACCTGGAAGAAGGGGACTTTATGGTATCCTTGGACATCAAGGATGCGTATCTCCACGTTCCAATTTACCCCTCACACCAGGGGTACCTCAGGTTCGTCGTACAGAACTGTCACTATCAGTTTCAGACGCTGCCGTTCGGATTGTCCACGGCACCTCGGGTCTTTACCAAGGTAATGGCCGAGATGATGATTCTTCTTCGAAGAAAAGGCGTATTAATTATCCCATACTTGGACGATCTCCTAATAAGGGCAAGGTCCAGAGAACAGCTAGAGATGGGATTAGCACTGTCTCAAGAAGTGCTAAAACAGCACGGGTGGATTCTGAATATTCCAAAATCCCAGTTAATTCCGACAACACGTCTGCTGTTCCTAGGGATGATTCTGGACACGGTTCAGAAAAAGGTTTTTCTCCCGGAGGAAAAAGCCAAGGAGTTATCCGAGCTTGTCAGGAACATCCTAAAACCAGGAAAGGTGTCTGTACATCAATGCACAAGAGTCCTGGGAAAAATGGTGGCTTCTTACGAAGCAATTCCATTCGGCAGATTCCACGCAAGAATTTTCCAGAGGGATCTGTTGGACAAATGGTCAGGGTCGCATCTTCAGATGCACCAGCGGATAACCCTGTCTCCAAGGACAAGGGTATCTCTTCTGTGGTGGTTGCAGAGTGCTCATCTATTGGAGGGCCGCAGATTCGGCATACAGGATTGGATCCTGGTGACCACGGACGCCAGCCTGAGAGGCTGGGGAGCAGTCACACAAGGAAGAAACTTCCAGGGCGTGTGGTCGAGCCTGGAAACGTCTCTTCACATAAACATTCTGGAACTAAGAGCAATCTACAATGCTCTAAGCCAGGCAGAACCTCTGCTTCAAGGAAAACCGGTGTTGATCCAGTCGGACAACATCACGGCAGTCGCCCATGTGAACAGACAGGGCGGCACAAGAAGCAGGAGTGCAATGGCAGAAGCTGCAAGGATTCTTCGCTGGGCAGAGAATCATGTGATAGCACTGTCAGCAGTGTTCATCCCGGGAGTGGACAACTGGGAAGCAGACTTCCTCAGCAGACACGACCTTCACCCGGGAGAGTGGGGACTTCATCCAGAAGTTTTCCACATGCTGGTAACCCGTTGGGAAAGACCAATGGTGGACATGATGGCGTCTCGCCTCAACAAAAAACTGGACAGGTATTGCGCCAGGTCAAGAGATTCGCAGGCAATAGCTGTGGACGCGCTGGTAACGCCTTGGGTGTACCAGTCGGTGTATGTGTTTCCTCCTCTGCCTCTCATACCAAAAGTATTGAGAATTATACGGCAAAGAGGCGTAAGAACGATACTAGTGGTTCCGGATTGGCCAAGAAGGACTTGGTACCCGGAACTTCAAGAGATGATCACGGAAGATCCGTGGCCTCTACCTCTGAGAAGGGACTTGCTTCAGCAGGGTCCCTGTCTGTTTCAAGACTTACCGCGGCTGCGTTTGACGGCATGGCGGTTGAACGCCGGATCCTAAAGGAAAAAGGCATGCCGGAAGAAGTCATTCCTACTTTGATTAAAGCAAGGAAGGAAGTAACCGCGCAACATTATCACCGCATTTGGCGAAAATATGTTGCGTGGTGCGAGGATCGGAGTGCTCCGACGGAGGAATTTCAACTGGGTCGATTCCTACATTTCCTGCAATCAGGATTGTCTATGGGTCTCAAATTGGGATCTATTAAGGTTCAAATTTCGGCCCTGTCGATTTTCTTCCAAAAAGAATTGGCTTCAGTTCCTGAAGTCCAGACTTTTGTTAAGGGAGTGCTGCATATACAGCCCCCTGTGGTGCCTCCAGTGGCACCGTGGGATCTCAATGTTGTTTTGGACTTTCTCAAATCTCATTGGTTTGAACCACTAAAAACTGTGGATTTGAAATATCTCACATGGAAAGTGACCATGCTACTAGCCCTGGCTTCGGCCAGGAGAGTGTCAGAACTGGCAGCTTTATCTTACAAAAGCCCATATCTGATTTTCCATTCGGACAGGGCAGAACTGCGGACTCGTCCGCATTTTCTCCCTAAGGTGGTGTCAGCATTTCATCTGAACCAACCTATTGTAGTGCCTGCGGCTACAAGCGACTTGGAGGACTCCAAGTTGTTGGACGTTGTCAGAGCTTTAAAAATATACATTTCAAGGACAGCTGGTGTCAGGAAATCTGACTCGCTGTTTATACTATATGCTCCCAACAAGTTGGGCGCTCCTGCGTCTAAGCAGACTATTGCTCGCTGGATTTGTAGTACGATTCAGCTTGCACATTCTGTGGCAGGCCTGCCACAGCCAAAATCGGTAAAAGCCCACTCCACAAGGAAGGTGGGTTCTTCTTGGGCGGCTGCCCGAGGGGTCTCGGCATTACAACTCTGCCGAGCGGCTACGTGGTCGGGGGAGAACACGTTTGTAAAATTCTACAAATTTGATACCCTGGCTAAGGAGGACCTGGAGTTCTCTCATTCGGTGCTGCAGAGTCATCCGCACTCTCCCGCCCGTTTGGGAGCTTTGGTATAATCCCCATGGTCCTTTCAGGAACCCCAGCATCCACTAGGACGATAGAGAAAATAAGAATTTACTTACCGATAATTCTATTTCTCGGAGTCCGTAGTGGATGCTGGGCGCCCATCCCAAGTGCGGATTATCTGCATTACTTGTACATAGTTACAAAAATCGGGTTATTATTGTTGTGAGCCATCTTTTCAGAGGCTCCGCTGTTATCATACTGTTAACTGGGTTTAGATCACAGGTTGTACGGTGTGATTGGTGTGGCTGGTATGAGTCTTACCCGGGATTCATAAATCCTTCCTTATTGTGTACGCTCGTCCGGGCACAGTACCTAACTGAGGCTTGGAGGAGGGTCATAGGGGGAGGAGCCAGTACACACCACCTGATCATAAAGCTTTACTTTTTGTGCCCTGTCTCCTGCGGAGCCGCTATTCCCCATGGTCCTTTCAGGAACCCCAGCATCCACTAGGACGATAGAGAAAAGCCTATGGCAGAGCGAGGCAATGCCTCCCCTGGCTACCATGACCGCACCTCTCTGATCAAAACTCACCAAATTTCCAGCACTTTATGCTGCTGCCTCTCTGTATAATGCCCACATGTATATACTGCTGCACCTGTGTATAATGCCCACATGTACATACTGCTGCACCTGTGTATAATGCCCACATGTACATACTGCTGCACCAGTGTATAATGCCCACATGTATTTACTGCTGCACCCCTGTATAATACCCACATGTATATACTGCTGCAACTGTGTATAATGCCCACATGTACATACTGCTGCACCTGTATATAATGCCCACATGTACATACTGCTGCACCTGTGTATAATGCCCACATGTACATACTGCTGCACCTGTGTATAATGCCCACATGTACATACTGCTGCATCTGTGTATAATGCCCACATGTATATACTGCTGCAGCTGTGTATAATGCCCACATGTACATACTGCTGCACCTGTGTATAATGCCCACATGTATATACTGCTGCAGCTGTGTATAATGCCCACATGTACTTAATGCTACACCTGTGTATAATGCCCACATGTACTTAATGCTACACCTGTGTATAATGCCCACATGAACTCTTTGGCTCATATATTGTGTGTAAATCTGGCTCTGGCAGGGCCGTCTTTTCGTATGGGGTCCATGGGCAGTTACCCAAGGGCCCCAGATTTTTGAAAATCAGCCCTGCGAAACCAGAGATATCAGACTTCAAAGCAGTGGTCCCCATCCGAGCCTGTTAATTGCTCTTCCCAGCCAGCTATATTGGGTTCTATCTGACTTTTAGAGTTTTTCTGAGGGCATACCACAAAAGCGGATACTCTCTCCTTTTGGTGGACACTGGCAGCTTGTCGCTACTATCCCCAGAACCAGAGATATCAGCCTTCCAACAGCTGGTCCTTGCTCCATCTCCACACGCCTGGTATGCAGTTGTATATTTTCATCTGTGGATTGCTCTGACTCTTGTACTCTGATCCCCAAGTCCCCAGTATCTCCTGACAGGTGGGGCTCACTAGTTTTTTTTTTATCCCATTAAAAGCTAAGAAATCTGTTTCCAGAAACTGGAGATATCTGCAGTCAAGCAAGTGGCCCTCCCACCAGAAAATTATGAATATTAAGCCCACTCCACTATCCACCCCTCTCCTGTGTATTAAACACCTCCTACCATCATGGAAGTCATGTACCGGGGTCCCTTCTACAGTTTAGTGTTTTTCTTCCAGCTGCATCTCCCACCATGTTTGCAGTAAAGGAGTAATTAGCAATAAGTACTGCTCCAGGTCCTACATGCTGAGCGGAATATAGAACACCCCCTACCGCCTGCAGGATATCAAAGCCCGCTGGAGGTAGGGATGGCCATCGACCATTCAGAATCATTTCACCATCAATGGGGAGAACCAGATGGTTTCCCAGCCTCGATGGTTCAGTGCTACCAAATTTATTTATTTTTTCTCAGTGTCAGGGCACAAAGCTCAGCCATGCCCCCTGACACCCACGAAGCCACACCCCCATGCTCTGATTGGCCCACATTTCATTATACAGTAATGCAGGGATGACCATCAATGGGTAAAATCATCGAAAGATCCCTGCCAGATGGTTTTACACTATCGAGGTTATCCATCATTGGTACCATCAATGGCCATCCCTACCTGAAAGATGGGTAGGGGCCCCAGTGTACTGCTTTGCCCAGGGGCCTACACTGCTGTTAAAACAGCCCTGGGCTCTGGTACTAGCCAGTGCCTCCTGCGCCATTTACGCCTGTCCCTAGAAAAAAATATTGCTGAATAAAGCCCAAAATACTGTCACAGTTCATGCTTTGCAGTTAGCAATGCTACAAAGTGCAAACTACAGTAGTAGTAGTCTAGTAAATCTTGTACGCAATTATCATTAGTCAATCCCTGCTATACCACTGCCAGTCTGTGCCACACATAATCTACCGTTGTACTTGCAGCTGCTATACATAAGGACACACACTGCCCTCCATATCCGACATAAATAAACATGGCATGCCATATAAACGGTATCGCTGAGTGCATATCCTGTAAGTCCAGGTGATACTATGTGAAGCCGTCTGAAAGTAGTGCTTGTTTACTTTATATAACTGAAAAATAATTAGAATTTAAATAATATTGAGTTTCTTCCGCATCTCACAGCACAGAAGTTTTCATCTTCACCTGCTCCCCATCACAAGAACCATACCCGAGAGGCTCCCCAGCACTTCGGCGTCCAAGTCAAGTTTACTTTCAGCACCTGCCCCACTTGTTAGTGCCGGTGCCGATACCGCCAAGGATAGTAATACGGTGAGAGTAGAGCCGGGGGTAAGAGTGACCTCTGGCAACCAGAAGAGCAGAACTTTCCGCCACGATCTATTTACTGTTCGATTCTCCTCCATTGTGCTCAGATCAGTTTGCCAGTGAGGGGAACGTGTGCGCTTCCGCGTTCCATGTGCGTGCCACGCCTCTCTCTGGTAAGGGCAGCATAGGGACAGAAACAGAATTCGGGACAAATGATACGCGCCACACCCCCATCTACTGAAGATCTGCTTCTATTTACCACAGGATGATGATGCATAAACATAACAAATACAGGGCCGAAGTCTATATGTATCTGTAGTGTTGGGAGACTTCAAATATGCTGATGTGTACAGGTTAAAAATGTTATAGTGTGTATGGGCCCTTAAGGTTAATTTATATTGAGTGAGTAAGTTCTTGCGGATAGAACATTTGTGCATCTGATGAACGATATATGTATGGTGCACGCTGTTGGCTGGTGTGTATATCCAATGTAATTTACCGCCATAGGTGTTTGCAGATGGCAACACCTGGGTTCCGCACTGAAACTTCACCCCAGAGCCAGCCCTAGCCATTTTGATGCCCTAGGCAAGATTCTGACTGGTGCCCCCCCTCCCATGGAGATAAAAGGCGACTGAGCGAAGGAGACAAGATAGTGGGTGACTGGTGAAGCAGGCGTGACAGGGAGATAGTGGGTGACTGGGGATGCAAATTGTGACAGAGAGATAGTGGGTGACAGGAAAAGGGTTAGAACAGAGGGAAACAGGACTGGACAGAATAGAGGGGACAGGAGAAAGGAGTGACAGGGACATGACAGAGGGGACAGGACCAGGACAGAGGTGACAGGGCAAGAAAAGAGGTGACAGGGACAGGACAGTGATGGCAGAACTAAAGGCAAGGCAGGACAGAAGTGACAGGGAAGTAACAGAAGTGACAGGGCCAGGATAGATGTGACATGAGCAGGCCTAGAACAGAGGTGTCAGAACCAGGACAGATGGAGCAAGGACAGAACAGAGGGGACAGGAGTGACAGGAACAGGACAGAGGTGACAGGTGATAATGCCGTTTTATATGCAGGAATGAAAAGCTATACCTTATACACACTTCAAATACACTTTACCATGAAGCCGCTGCGGCCGCTAAACTTTATACACAGCCTACGTACATTGTACACTGTTTGCGTACAGAGTCCCGTACAGTGTACGGACTTTGCGTACACACGCCGCGCTGACGGTATAAAGTACACGCAGCGCGTACACACCCAGAGATACATTTTAAACCTTTTACAGCAATGCGATAGTAATACACTTTAAACCTTAGCAGGGAAAGGAAGGCACGACACCAGTTTGTAGTTAAACCACTGGGTTCCGACACCACAGCGTATTATTGCTGAAAGGGGGTTACAATATAAACAATACAATACAACAGAATAATGGCTACAATCAATGGTACATACATGAGTGGATTCGCCGCGCTACCCAGTCTGGTCCTCCGTCATCTGATAGATAACGTTGTGAGTCTTGTGTCTGACCAGGCCTGCAGCAGGCTCTCTTTATACAATTCATCCAAAACTTAACACAATGGATACTGTAATCTCTTTGTCCATTACACAGGGATGGTAATTTACAGTACAGGAGAGGTCATAGGTCGGTTTGAATAGGTGGGCGATGTCTTTTCCAACTGCTCTTGTGGGTGGTCTCCTCTGGATTTCCGCCGCATACATAATGTACAGTAAAAACAGTTTATATCTATATTCTGCTCCTGCACATAACTATCCGCAGGAACATGTGATCTTCCTCAAACCAACACCGGAATGTTACCCTTAAAATACCCTTCAGCTGGATACCAAACACCACCTTATAACCTTGTTCTGTCCCCTCCTATCCTGTAAAGGTGAATCCCTTTGTTCTGTTACCATTTAAACTGCTGTTACTTTCCGATGTGGTGCAGGGAGACTATGTGTACATTGTGCACTATTTGGATTAAATATGTAATGTGTTTTGATAGCTTTCCATGCGTTCACAAACTCTACCGTAAATACCCATACCACGCGCTAATGCGCAGGACCGCGGGAGCGACCATACGCAAATTGCGGATATGTGCACGCACGGCAGAACAAGTACACGCACGGAGGCCATCTGTGTGTAGTTTGTACGTAATGTGTGTACTGCAATATTTTTCGAATTTGACAGTCCACCCTTTGGCAGTCACCAATAACTGCCACTATCTAATCACTAAACAGAAAAATATCTATACAATATCTACAGAAGTTTGGATGGTCGGGGGAGAGTTGTAGGTGGGAAATGTATGACCTAGTGGGATAGTAGAAAGCATGTATGTATGTATGAAGCCATGTCTGAGGGGCATGTATCATCGTGCCGTATATGTTCTAAATAAGCTTCGAGGTACAGGTTGAGTATCCCTTATCCAAAATGCTTGGGACCAGAAGTATTTTGGATATCGGATTTTTCCGTATTTTGGAATAATTGCATACCATAATGAGATATCATGGTAATGGGACATAAGTCTAAGCACAGAATGCATTTATGTTACATATACACCTTATACACACAGCCTGAAGGTCATTTTAGTCAATATTTTTTATAACTTTGTGCATTAAACAAAGTGTGTCTACAGTCACACAATTCATTTATGTTTCATATACACCTTATACACACAGCCTGAAGGTCATTTAATACAATATTTTTAATTACTTTGTGTATTAAACAAAGTTTGTGTACATTGAACCATCAAAAAACAAAGGTTTCACTATCTCACTCTCACTCAAAAAAGTCCGTATTTCGGAATATTTGGATATGGGATACTCAACCTGTATTGCGAAGTATACATTAAATCCTTCTCATCCCGTATTAAGGGTCTGTAAATGGGCCAACAAACACTACCAAGCTCTTTTCGGCTTCTTGTGAAAACAAATGGGGCGCACATTTAGTTGATGATACATGGAGGGGGAAACACATGTTAGTGCTAGTATATGTGGATATCACCTGTCGACTATGTGTGCCATTAACTGAAGGTTGCAGAGATGAAGAAAAGACATATAAATAAAAATACATTTACATAAACATTTTGGTAGGGTTGATGTCTTTTTCCGGATGGATGTATCTGGGCAGAGGGGGAGACAAAAGAAAAACGGGTGAACGAAACAGGCCATGAAATTCATTTGCAATCCTTATCATATCACAGTCTCTATGGATGGGTCGTAAATTAAATCTGCTGCTGTAACAGTACCCTTGCTCCTTAGACTCATCAATTTTGTGCCGTGCTTGCGCCGTGTCAGAATTCGAACACACCTAAATATCAAACCAATAATTATGACGACTCCCAGGATACAAAGGAGAAGCTTCCCTACACTCATAATAACATTTTGAGCCCATTCTCCTAAACCTGAGAACCAATTTCGTGGGTTCAACCAAGAGATCCATCCGGTCAGTTCATTACTCACAGTCGCTAAGGTAAGGTTGTGCTTCCTCCTGAACTCCCACTTCAACTGCAAGATATCGTCCATCTTTTGATCGATGTTCTCCGTGGGGTCGTCAGTGCTGTTCGTAATATACGTACAGCACTTCACACCATATTGAGTTGCCAGAGTTAACACAGTACCCACCTGTCACGGCTGTGATATAATTAAGGACCATCCTGTGCTGAATCAGTTCCTATTTGTAAGCTTGTAACTCCCTTCCTGTATACCTGAAGGTGTCGTCATACATCTCAGTGATATCTATCAAGTTCGCTAGCGCATGGATATATCTATAATTTATAATTCCTCTGGCAGTACGGGTGATGTCTAATGCGAGAATGAATTAAATCCCGGTGGATTCATGGATCAAATCAGAGGCTGCGTGCTCTGTCCTATCTATGAGGTGTCTCTTGATGATGTGTTCATAGTGAGTATGAGTATAAGGAGCCTGAGCACTGCGGTGAACGTCTTTCATCTTATCATGGGTTATGGTCATGACCTCTGGAAGTACTCTCCCAATATAACACAATCCCTCTGAGCTCGAGACAAGCCACTTGTACGCCTTCCTCCCACATATGAAATAGGCATCATCTGGGAGAACATAGGGGACAAAATATAACATCACCATATTACAAACTTTCCAAGTGAAGAAACCAATCCCTAGTTCTCCCATCTGTTCAGTACAAGTATCGGGCTGGATGATATAAGCACAATACCCTGGCGATACTTTTCCAACCCACATGGTCTTGATTCCACGAGTATACCTATACCGAAAATACCTCCCACTGTTGGCTATTTGGCGTACAAGTTCAGAGTCTATGGGTATCCTATCAGCTCTGTGTGAAAAGGTCATTGTCTGGTTATTCCACGTCACTTCCCAATTTCCCGGTAATTGGAAATATTAAAATACAATAAGGACCTGTCTACATGATACTGGTGGAGCTTCAAACTAGGGGGCCTAGAAATATTGAATTTCTTGTCCACCGGCCTCCCACCCCGTAATTCGAGTACCTCATCTATTGCTAAAGGGTATGGTACTAATCCTGACTTGTTCTGACCTTGAGGTACCTGTGAGCACACCCAACATTCTGTCTGGTTTAAGACCTTACCCACTAGTGAGTGGTAATCACTCAACGGATGACGGTCCATGTCGATATTAAGGTTGGACTGACATCTCTGGATGCACCCATCCTCAACTATATTCTCACAATTCCTACAAATACAATATTCATCAGACAATAACCCCTCACAGTGCCTCTGAGCTCCCTGACTACCAGAGCGCTTACTGATGCCAGCCTTTACTAAAATGATGTGCTGATCCTGAGATCCTTCAAATTCATACTTGCCATCAGAACCCATTCCAGATCCCTGCTCGACCTCTCTGGGACCCTCACCAAAACAAACTGTCTTGATCAAAACCAGAATTACTAATAGAACCCTAAACGCAGTCTCTTGTGATCGATCCATTTCGTTTAGGGAAAGGAGGAAAATAAGAAGGGGAAAAGACAGGAAAATGCAGGGGTAGGTGAAAAAAAAAGAATGATACTACAACCGTTCTAGATCTGTGCTCGGATGCCCTTCAACAGTCCTGCCTCTCAACCTTCCCGGAACAGACACTCCAGTGATACGAGGTTCTCTACACTCTGCTCTTTGTCACGAGTTCTCTCCGGGTCAACGACCTTTCTGTAGGGAACATAAATCTTGCATTTCAATGTGTTTAACTGTTGTGTATTATCAGTTGTGTGAAGTAAACCATCTGTGGAAAGTAAAAAGAGAAAGGAAATAATAAAAAGAAAATTTTTCAGATTTGCGTTCACCATCAGGCTGTCACGCCATCATGCATATCGGTGTCTATATACAGTCTCCCTTCACCCATATTCCCATTCTCCACCCTTTGTGCATGACCAGGCACACTGATACTGGTGTCCCTATGCTGGTAAGATATACTGGATTTTGGCAGAACTCTGAAAGACCGAGTAGGCCTGTGGCGTCTGAACTGTAACCCTGTCGGTGAACGTAAGAGATGAAGAGGAAACTTTGAAGACAAATCACATAGAGTTTAGTAACAGATGAGTTGGTAGAGGCAAAGAAGATTTTACAAAGTTTGACATCTGGATTGGGCACTACGGGGAATGATTCTCTACTCGGTCTGCTCCCCCCCAAAAAATCTGTGTGTGTTATATCTCTACTGGGACTATCCCAGCCATCAATCCAGGGTCCTGTCCATTCTAAGTTCATAGGGAACCCGGTATCTTTGAGATAATTTCCTCTACCTGTGATGGACATGTATCTAGAACAGCGAAATGCAACCTTAGTCTTCGTGGGTATCCAACATAATTCGTACTTCCTGGGCGGGAGCACGCTATACGTATACCATCTCTAACAAAACTTCTGCTAAATTAATTAGAGGTCACTTCTGCTAGAGAAAGAAGCAGAAGTTTAGAGACCTCCTCCCAACCCCAGTAAGTTCTGTCAAAAGGGTAAAGTTGCATTTATTCCATTCTTCCCATTAACCGAATCTGTGTTTTCTATATGGCTCGTGACTCCTTACTATATGTCCCTTGATCCCGTCTATGTGTTTAATAACGTGGCTTGTTTTCTCTGTCTAGGGGTCTATATTGGCTATGTGCTCTACTACTCTTGCAATCTCTAGCAAAATGTCCTTTATTTTTTTACAAATGTAACAATTTCTCGGTCTTTTCTTACCACCAGGGTTTTGGGGTTTAGGCTGATGAGACTCTGGTGTAAGAGCCTGTATACTTTCAATCCTCAGCCTCTCCTCCTGCAGTTCTCTACGCCTAGCAATATTCTTATGCTGTTCAATTGTGCACTGTCAAAGACAAGCTACTGTGACCCCTCTCCAATTAGGCAAAGATGTTTGTACCCTGTCCCTTACTGTCTTATTGAGTCCGTCCATTAATACAGAAACAGCTACCTCCCTGTAATTCGCATCGTTCCCTGTATCTGATACCCCAATGTATCTATCCATTATTTGCAGGGCCCAATGGAAATATTCAGATGTCATTTCATTTTCCCTCTGTTTTATGGAGAAAATTCTTCTCCACTTAACAGTTGTGGGGAAACACAACACTAGTTGCCTATTAATTTGTTCTAAGTTCTCCTGATTGTGTTTTGTCAGTCATAAGACTATCCGACTCTAATCTACAATCAGTGATACATTTTTGGGTGTCAATATTAGGAGGTAGGCACGCTTTCAAAAATATCCGCCAGTGTTTGTTTGTCGGTTCATACGCATTACCCAGATCTCTGAAAAATTTCTGACATCTGGTTAAATGCTTCCGAGGGTCGGGGAATTCTGAAATGATTGATCGCAGCTCATCTCTGGGCCACGGGCAATACATTACATTATTCTTGGTGAGGATTATTCCCTGACTATCGGTTCCCCCATTGGGGGTTACTATTTCCAAGACAGGGTGTAATCCTACCATTCCGTTCCTAATCTGTTTACTGTGAGGTGTTGTGGTCTCTGTGCAATGAACTGTCTCACACTTACCGGTAGCTGTGACCTCACCAGTTCTTTCATTGGGGAATATTGTTACTGCTCTACCTGGTTGGACAGGCCCCACCTGAGTTTCCTGCAGCAAGGTGACTGCTTGGAGGAGAGCTGCGATTTGGCTGGATATATTTGTTATTAAAAAAGATATAGATTCAATATATATATTACAAAGTACAGTATACCTATAGTTACAACTCATACAGTAAGCAGTTAAAACGTACAGTTACATACAATTACAGTTACAGGCCAGCGATACAATTACCATTCCCTCCAATGTATTTTATGTCTCTCTCTCTCTGTAAATAAATACAGGAACTGATCTGCCAGCAAGTCCATCATCCTCTTGTGACCTATAACCTTGAAAAGACTTTATAAACAGGATATATCTTGCAAAAAATAATTAGGGTTAATACATTGTTTTTACATACTACTATATTTTACGGATATACCATTGACTGTAGCCATCTTCTCCCCCGCAATATACGGTAGTGGTGGTGGTGTGGTCACCATTATTTTCCCGCTAGGCCAGGCTGCAGGGGGACAAGGAGCAGCGGTGGGGGGCACGGAGCACTTGGGGAGCAGGCTGCAGGAGGGCACGGAGCACTTGGGGAGCAGGCTGCAGGGGGAGCACGGAGCTCTTGGGGAGCAGGCTGCAGGGGGGGCACGGAGCTCTTGGGCAGCAGGCTGCAGGGGGGGCACGGAGCACTTGGGGAGCAGCGGAGGAGGACACTGAGCACTAGGGGCCAGGCTGTAGGGGGACAAGGAGCAGCGGTGGGGGGCACGGAGCACTTGCGCAGCAGGCTGCAGGAGGGCACGGAGCACTTGGGGAGCAGGCTGCAGGGGGGCACGGAGCACTTCGGGAGCAGGCTGCAGGGGGCACGGAGCACTTGTGAGGGGGCACGGAGCACTTGGGCAGCAGGCTGCAGGAGGGCACGGAGCACTTGGGCAGCAGGCTGCAGGGGGGCATGGAGAACTTGGGGAGCAGGCAGCAGGGGGGCACAGAGCACTTGGGGAGCAGGGGAGGGGGTCACGGAGCACTAGGGGACCAGGCTGCAGGGGGTCACGGAGCACTTGGGGAGCAGGGGAGGGGGTCACGGAGCACTTGGGGAGCAGGGGAGGGGGGAATGGAGCATTAGGGGACCAGGCTGCAGGGGGGCACGGAGCACCTGGGGAGCAGGGGAGGAGGGCACAGAGCTCTTGGGGAGCAGGCTGCAGGGGGGGCACGGAGCTCTTGGGGAGCAGGCTGCAGGGGGGCACGGTGCACTTGGGGAGCAGCGGAGGAGGACACTGAGCACTAGGGGCCAGGCTGCAGGGGGGCAAGGAGCAGCAGTGGGGGGCAAGGAGCACTTGGGGAGCAGGCGGCAGGGGGGCACGGAGCACTTGGGGAGCAGGCTGCAGGTGGGCATGGAGCACTTGTGGAGCAGGCTGCAGGAGGGCACGGAGCACTTGGGGAGCAGGCTGCAGGGGGCACGGAGCACTTGGGGAGCAGGGGAGGGGGTCACGGAGCACTAGGGGACCAGGCTGCAGGGGGTCACGGAGCACTTGGGGAGCACCTGGGGAGCAGGGTAGGGGGACACAGAGCTCTTGGGGAGCAGGCTGCAGGGGGAGCACGGAGCTCTTGGGGAGCAGGCTGCAGGGGGGGCACGGAGCTCTTGGGCAGCAGGCTGCAGTGGGGGCACGGAGCACTTGGGGAGCAGCGGAGGAGGATACTGAGCACTAGGGGCCAGGCTGCAGGGGGACAAGGAGCAGCGGTGGGGGGCACGGAGCACTTGGGGAGCAGGCTGCAGGAGGGCACGGAGCACTTGGGGAGCAGGCTGCAGGGGGAGCACGGAGCTCTTGGGGAGCAGGCTGCAGGGGGGGCACGGAGCTCTTGGGCAGCAGGCTGCAGGGGGGGCACGGAGCACTTGGGGAGCAGCGGAGGAGGACACTGAGCACTAGTGGCCAGGCTGCAGGGGGACAAGGAGCAGCGGTGGGGGGCACGGAGCACTTGGGGAGCAGGCTGCAGGAGGGCACGGAGCACTTGGGGAGCAGGCTACAGGGGGAGCACGGAGCTCTTGGGGAGCAGGCTGCAGGGGGGGCACGGAGCTCTTGGGCAGCAGGCTGCAGGGGGGGCACGGAGCACTTGGGGAGCAGCGGAGGAGGATACTGAGCACTAGGGGCCAGGCTGCAGGGGGACAAGGAGCAGCGGTGGGGGGCACGGAGCACTTGGGGAGCAGGCTGCAGGAGGGCACGGTGCACTTGGGGAGCAGGCTACAGGGGGAGCACGGAGCTCTTGGGGAGCAGGCTGCAGGGGGGGCACGGAGCTCTTGGGCAGCAGGCTGCAGGGGGGGCACGGAGCACTTGGGGAGCAGCGGAGGAGGACACTGAGCACTAGTGGCCAGGCTGCAGGGGGACAAGGAGCAGCGGTGGGGGGCACGGAGCACTTGGGGAGCAGGCTGCAGGAGGGCACGGAGCACTTGGGGAGCAGGCTGCAGGGGGGCACGGAGCACTTGGGGAGCAGGCTGCAGGGGGCACGGAGCACTTGTGAGGGGGCACGGAGCACTTGGGCAGCAGGCTGCAGGAGGGCACGGAGCACTTGGGCAGCAGGCTGCAGGGGGGCATGGAGAACTTGGGGAGCAGGCTGCAGGGGGGCACAGAGCACTTGGGGAGCAGGGGAGGGGGTCACGGAGCACTAGGGGACCAGGCTGCAGGGGGTCACGGAGCACTTGGGGAGCAGGGGAGGGGGTCACGGAGCACTTGGGGAGCAGGGGAGGGGGGCATGGAGCATTAGGGGACCAGGCTGCAGGGGGGCACGGAGCACCTGGGGAGCAGGGGAGGGGGGCACGGAGCTCTTGGGGAGCAGGCTGCAGGGGGGGCACGGAGCTCTTGGGGAGCAGGCTGCAGGGGGGGCACGGAGCTCTTGGGGAGCAGGCTGCAGGGGGGGCACGGAGCACTTGGGGAGCAGCGGAGGAGGACACTGAGCACTAGGGGCCAGGCTGCAGGGGGACAAGGAGCAGCGGTGGGGGGCACGGAGCACTTGGGGAGCATGCTGCAGGAGGGCACGGAGCACTTGGGGAGCAGGCTGCAGGGGGGCACGGAGCACTTGGGGAGCAGGCTGCAGGGGGCACGGAGCACTTGTGAGGGGGCACGGAGCACTTGGGCAGCAGGCTGCAGGAGGGCACGGAGCACTTGGGCAGCAGGCTGCAGGGGGGCATGGAGAACTTGGGGAGCAGGCTGCAGGGGGGCACAGAGCACTTGGGGAGCAGGGGAGGGGGTCACGGAGCACTAGGGGACCAGGCTGCAGGGGGTCACGGAGCACTTGGGGAGCAGAAGAGGGGGTCACGGAGCACTTGGGGAGCAGGGGAGGGGGGCATGGAGCATTAGGGGACCAGGTTGCAGGGGGGCACGGAGCACCTGGGGAGCAGGGGAGGGGGGCACGGAGCTCTTGGGGAGCAGGCTGCAGGGGGGGCACGGAGCTCTTGGGGAGCAGGCTGCAGGGGGGCACGGTGCACTTGGGAAGCAGCGGAGGAGGGCACTGAGCACTAGGGGCCAGGCTGCAGGGGAGCAAGGAGCAGCGGTGGGGGGCACGGAGCACTTGGGGAGCAGGCTGCAGGGGGGCACGGAGCACTTGGGGAGCAGGCTGCAGGGGGGCACGGAGCACTTGGGGAGCAGGCTGCAGGAGGGCAAGGAGCACTTGGGGAGCAGGCTGCAGGGGGCACGGAGCACTTGGGGAGCAGGGGAGGGGGTCACGGAGCACTAGGGGACCAGGCTGCAGGGGGTCACGGAGCACTTGGGGAGCAGGGGAGCACGGAGCACCTGGGGAGTAGGGGAGGGGGACACAGAGCTCTTGGGGAGCAGGCAGCAGGGGGGCAAGGAGCAGCCGTGGGGGGCACGGAGCACTTGGGGAGCAGGCTGCAGGGGGGCATGGAGCACTTGGGGAGCAGGCTGCAGGGGGGCACGGAGCACTTGGGGAGCAGGCTGCAGGAGGGCACGGAGCACTTGGGGAGCAGTCTGCAGGGGGGCACGGAGCACTTGGGGAGCAGGGGAGGGGGTCATGGAGCACTAGGGGACCAGGCTGCAGGGGGTCACGGAGCACTTGGGGAGCACGGAGCACCTGGGGAGCAGGGGAGGGGGACACAGAGCTCTTGGGGAGCAGGCTGCAGGGGTAGCACGGAGCTCTTGGGGAGCAGGCTGCAGGGGGGCACGGAGCTCTTGGGCAGCAGGCTGCAGGGGGGGCACAGAGCACTTGGGGAGCAGCAGAGGAGGATACTGAGCACTAGGGGCCAGGCTGCATGGGGACAAGGAGAAGCGGTGGGGGGCACGGAGCACTTGGGGAGCAGGCTGCAGGAGGGCACGGAGCACTTGGGGAGCAGGCTGCAGGGGGAGCACGGAGCTCTTGGGGAGCAGGCTGCAGGGGGGGGCACGGAGCTCTTGGGCAGCAGGCTGCAGGGGGGCACGGTGCACTTGGGAACCAGCGGAGGAGGACACTGAGCACTAGGGGCCAGGCTGCAGGGGAGCAAGGAGCAGCGGTGGGGGGCACGGAGCACTTGGGGAGCAGGCTGCAGGGGGGCACGGAGCACTTGGGGAGCAGGCTGCAGGAGGGCACGGAGCTCTTGGGGAGCAGGCTGCAGGAGGGCATGGAGCACTTGGGGAGCAGGCTGCAGGGGGCACGGAGCACATGGGGAGCAGGGGAGGGGGTCACGGAGCACTAGGGGACCAGGCTGCAGGGGGTCACGGAGCACTTGGGGAGCAGGGGAGCACGGAGCACCTGGGGAGCAGGGGAGGGGGACACAGAGCTCTTGGGGAGCAGGCTGCAGGGGGGCAAGGAGCAGCGGTGGGGGGCACGGAGCACTTGGGGAGCAGGCTGCAGGGGGGCATGGAGCACTTGGGGAGCAGGCTGCAGGGGGGCACGGAGCACTTGGGGAGCAGGCTGCAGGAGGGCACGGAGCACTTGGGGAGCAGGCTGCAGGGGGGCACGGAGCACTTGGGGAGCAGGGGAGGGGGTCATGGAGCACTAGGGGACCAGGCTGCAGGGGGTCACGGAGCACTTGGGGAGCACGGATCACCTGGGGAGCAGGGGAGGGGGACACAGAGCTCTTGGGGAGCAGGCTGCAGGGGTAGCACGGAGCTCTTGGGGAGCAGGCTGCAGGGGGGCACGGAGCTCTTGGGCAGCAGGCTGCAGTGGGGGCACAGAGCACTTGGGGAGCAGCGGAGGAGGATACTGAGCACTAGGGGCCAGGCTGCAGGGGGACAAGGAGCAGCGGTGGGGGGCACGGAGCACTTGGGGAGCAGGCTGCAGGAGGGCACGGAGCACTTGGGGAGCAGGCTGCAGGGGGAGCACGGAGCTCTTGGGGAGCAGGCTGCAGGGGGGGGCACGGAGCTCTTGGGCAGCAGGCTGCAGGGGGGCACGGAGCACTTGGGGAGCAGCGGAGGAGGACACTGAGCACTAGGGGCCAGGCTGCAGGGGGACAAGGAGCAGCGGTGGGGGGCACGGAGCACTTGGGGAGCAGGCTGCAGGAGGGCACGGAGCACTTGGGGAGCAGGCTGCAGGGGGGCACGGAGCACTTGGGGAGCAGGCTGCAGGGGGCACGGAGCACTTGTGAGGGGGCACGGAGCACTTGGGCAGCAGGCTGCAGGAGGGCACGGAGCACTTGGGCAGCAGGCTGCAGGGGGGCATGGAGAACTTGGGGAGCAGGCTGCAGGGGGGCACAGAGCACTTGGGGAGCAGCGGAGGGGGTCACGGAGCACTAGGGGACCAGGCTGCAGGGGGTCACGGAGCACTTGGGGAGCAGGGGAGGGGGTCACGGAGCACTTGGGGAGCAGGGGAGGGGGGCATGGAGCATTAGGGGACCAGGCTGCAGGGGGGCACGGAGCACCTGGGGAGCAGGGGAGGAGGGCACGGAGCTCTTGGGGAGCAGGCTGCAGGGGGGGCACGGAGCTCTTGGGGAGCAGGCTGCAGGGGGGGCACGGAGGTCTTGGGGAGCAGGCTGCAGGGGGGGCACGGAGCACTTGGGGAGTAGCGGAGGAGGACACTGAGCACTAGGGGCCAGGCTGCAGGGGGACAAGGAGCAGCGGTGGGGGGCACGGAGCACTTGGGGAGCAGGCTGCAGGAGGGCACGGAGCACTTGGGGAGCAGGCTGCAGGGGGGCACGGAGCACTTGGGGAGCAGGCTGCAGGGGGCACGGAGCACTTGTGAGGGGGCACGGAGCACTTGGGCAGCAGGCTGCAGGAGGGCACGGAGCACTTGGGCAGCAGGCTGCAGGGGGGCATGGAGAACTTGGGGAGCAGGCTGCAGGGGGGCACAGAGCACTTGGGGAGCAGGGGAGGGGGTCACGGAGCACTAGGGGACCAGGCTGCAGGGGGTCACGGAGCACTTGGGGAGCAGGGGAGGGGGGCATGGAGCATTAGGGGACCAGGCTGCAGGGGGCCACGGAGCACCTGGGGAGCAGGGGAGGGGGGCACGGAGCTCTTGGGGAGCAGGCTGCAGGGGGGGGCACGGAGCTCTTGGGGAGCAGGCTGCAGGGGGGCACGGTGCACTTGGGAAGCAGGGGAGGGGGTTACGGAGCACTAGGGGACCAGGCTGCAGGGGGTCACGGAGCACTTGGGGAGCAGGGGAGCACGGAGCACCTGGGGAGCAGGGGAGGGGGATACAGAGCTCTTGGGGAGCAGGCTGCAGGGGGGCAAGGAGCAGCGGTGGGGGGCACGGAGCACTTGGGGAGCAGGCTGCAGGGGGGCATGGAGCACTTGGGGAGCAGGCTGCAGGAGGGCACGGAGCACTTGGGGAGCAGGCTGCAGGAGGGCACGGAGCACTTGGGGAGCAGGCTGCAGGGGGGCACGGAGCACTTGGGGAGCAGGGGAGGGGGTCATGGAGCACTAGGGGACCAGGCTGCAGGGGGTCACGGAGCACTTGGGGAGCACGGAGCACCTGGGGAGCAGGGGAGGGGGACACAGAGCTCTTGGGGAGCAGGCTGCAGGGGTAGCACGGAGCTCTTGGGGAGCAGGCTGCAGGGGGGCACGGAGCTCTTGGGCAGCAGGCTGCAGGGGAGACACGGAGCACTTGGGGAGCAGCGGAGGAGGATACTGAGCACTAGGGGCCAGGCTGCAGAGGGACAAGGAGCAGCGGTGGGGGGCACGGAGCACTTGGGGAGCAGGCTGCAGGAGGGCACGGAGCACTTGGGGAGCAGGCTGCAGGGGGAGCACGGAGCTCTTGGGGAGCAGGCTGCATGGGGGGCACGGAGCTCTTGGGCAGCAGGCTGCAGGGGGGCACGGAGCACTTGGGGAGCAGCGGAGGAGGACACTGAGTACTAGGGGCCAGGCTGCAGGGGGACAAGGAGCAGCGGTGGGGGGCACGGAGCACTTGGGGAGCAGGCTGCAGGAGGGCACGGAGCACTTGGGCAGCAGGCTGCAGGGGGGCATGGAGAACTTGGGGAGCAGGCTGCAGGGGGGCACAGAGCACTTGGGGAGCAGGGGAGGGGGTCACGGAGCACTAGGGGACCAGGCTGCAGGGGGTCACGGAGCACTTGGGGAGCAGGGGAGGGGGTCACGGAGCACTTGGGGAGCAGGGAAGGGGGGCATGGAGCATTAGGGGACCAGCCTGCAGGGGGGCACGGAGCACCTGGGGAGCAGGGGAGGGGGAAGCACGGAGCTCTTGGGGAGCAGGCTGCAGGGGGGGGCACGGAGCTCTTGGGCAGCAGGCTGCAGGGGGGCACGGAGCACTTGGGGAGCAGCGGAGGAGGACACTGAGCACTAGGGGCCAGGCTGCAGGGGGACAAGGAGCAGCGGTGGGGGGCACGGAGCACTTGGGGAGCAGGCTGCAGGAGGGCACGGAGCACTTGGGGAGCAGGCTGCAGGGGGGCACGGAGCACTTGGGGAGCAGGCTGCAGGGGGCACGGAGCACTTGTGAGGGGGCACGGAGCACTTGGGCAGCAGGCTGCAGGAGGGCACGGAGCACTTGGGCAGCAGGCTGCAGGGGGGCATGGAGAACTTGGGGAGCAGGCTGCAGGGGGGCACAGAGCACTTGGGGAGCAGCGGAGGGGGTCACGGAGCACTAGGGGACCAGGCTGCAGGGGGTCACGGAGCACTTGGGGAGCAGGGGAGGGGGTCACGGAGCACTTGGGGAGCAGGGGAGGGGGGCATGGAGCATTAGGGGACCAGGCTGCAGGGGGGCACGGAGCACCTGGGGAGCAGGGGAGGAGGGCACGGAGCTCTTGGGGAGCAGGCTGCAGGGGGGGCACGGAGCTCTTGGGGAGCAGGCTGCAGGGGGGGCACGGAGGTCTTGGGGAGCAGGCTGCAGGGGGGGCACGGAGCACTTGGGGAGTAGCGGAGGAGGACACTGAGCACTAGGGGCCAGGCTGCAGGGGGACAAGGAGCAGCGGTGGGGGGCACGGAGCACTTGGGGAGCAGGCTGCAGGAGGGCACGGAGCACTTGGGGAGCAGGCTGCAGGGGGGCACGGAGCACTTGGGGAGCAGGCTGCAGGGGGCACGGAGCACTTGTGAGGGGGCACGGAGCACTTGGGCAGCAGGCTGCAGGAGGGCACGGAGCACTTGGGCAGCAGGCTGCAGGGGGGCATGGAGAACTTGGGGAGCAGGCTGCAGGGGGGCACAGAGCACTTGGGGAGCAGGGGAGGGGGTCACGGAGCACTAGGGGACCAGGCTGCAGGGGGTCACGGAGCACTTGGGGAGCAGGGGAGGGGGTCACGGAGCACTTGGGGAGCAGGGGAGGGGGGCATGGAGCATTAGGGGACCAGGCTGCAGGGGGCCACAGAGCACCTGGGGAGCAGGGGAGGGGGGCACGGAGCTCTTGGGGAGCAGGCTGCAGGGGGGGCACGGAGCTCTTGGGGAGCAGGCTGCAGGGGGGCACGGTGCACTTGGGAAGCAGGGGAGGGGGTCACGGAGCACTAGGGGACCAGGCTGCAGGGGGTCACGGAGCACTTGGGGAGCAGGGGAGCACGGAGCACCTGGGGAGCAGGGGAGGGGGATACAGAGCTCTTGGGGAGCAGGCTGCAGGGGGGCAAGGAGCAGCGGTGGGGGGCACGGAGCACTTGGGGAGCAGGCTGCAGGGGGGCATGGAGCACTTGGGGAGCAGGCTGCAGGAGGGCACGGAGCACTTGGGGAGCAGGCTGCAGGAGGGCACGGAGCACTTGGGGAGCAGGCTGCAGGGGGGCACGGAGCACTTGGGGAGCAGGGGAGGGGGTCATGGAGCACTAGGGGACCAGGCTGCAGGGGGTCACGGAGCACTTGGGGAGCACGGAGCACCTGGGGAGCAGGGGAGGGGGACACAGAGCTCTTGGGGAGCAGGCTGCAGGGGTAGCACGGAGCTCTTGGGGAGCAGGCTGCAGGGGGGCACGGAGCTCTTGGGCAGCAGGCTGCAGGGGAGACACGGAGCACTTGGGGAGCAGCGGAGGAGGATACTGAGCACTAGGGGCCAGGCTGCAGAGGGACAAGGAGCAGCGGTGGGGGGCACGGAGCACTTGGGGAACAGGCTGCAGGAGGGCACGGAGCACTTGGGGTGCAGGCTGCAGGGGGGCACGGAGCACTTGGGGAGCAGGCTGCAGGGGGCACGGAGCACTTGTGAGGGGGCACGGAGCACTTGGGCAGCAGGCTGCAGGAGGGCACGGAGCACTTGGGCAGCAGGCTGCAGGGGGGCATGGAGAACTTGGGGAGCAGGCTGCAGGGGGGCACAGAGCACTTGGGGAGCAGGGGAGGGGGTCACGGAGCACTAGGGGACCAGGCTGCAGGGGGTCACGGAGCACTTGGGGAGCAGGGGAGGGGGTCACGGAGCACTTGGGGAGCAGGGGAGGGGGGCATGGAGCATTAGGGGACCAGGCTGCAGGGGGCCACGGAGCACCTGGGGAGCAGGGGAGGGGGGCACGGAGCTCTTGGGGAGCAGGCTGCAGGGGGGGCACAGAGCTCTTGGGGAGCAGGCTGCAGGGGTAGCACGGAGCTCTTGGGGAGCAGGCTGCAGGGGGGCACGGAGCTCTTGGGCAGCAGGCTGCAGGGGAGACACGGAGCACTTGGGGAGCAGCGGAGGAGGATACTGAGCACTAGGGGCCAGGCTGCAGAGGGACAAGGAGCAGCGGTGGGGGGCACGGAGCACTTGGGGAGCAGGCTGCAGGAGGGCACGGAGCACTTGGGGAGCAGGCTGCAGGGGGGGCACGGAGCTCTTGGGGAGCAGGCTGCAAGGGGGGCACGGAGCACTTGGGGAGCAGGCTGCAGGGGGCACGGAGCACTTGGGGAGCAGGCTGCAGGGGGCACGGAGCACTTGTGAGGGGGCACGGAGCACTTGGGCAGCAGGCTGCAGGAGGGCACGGAGCACTTGGGCAGCAGGCTGCAGGGGGGCATGGAGAACTTAGGGAGCAGGCTGCAGGGGGGCACAGAGCACTTGGGGAGCAGGGGAGGGGGTCACGGAGCACTAGGGGACCAGGCTGCAGGGGGTCATGGAGCACTTGGGGAGCAGGGGAGGGGGTCACGGAGCACTTGGGGAGCAGGGAAGGGGGGCATGGAGCATTAGGGGACCAGCCTGCAGGGGGGCACGGAGCACCTGGGGAGCAGGGGAGGGGGGCACGGAGCTTTTGGGGAGCAGGCAGCAGGGGGGGCACGGAGCTCTTGGGGAGCAGGCTGCAGGGGGGGCACGGAGCTCTTGGGGAGCAGGCTGCTGGGGGGGGGCACGGAGCACTTGGGGAGCAGCGGAGGAGGACACTGAGCACTAGGGGCCAGGCTGCAGGGGGACAAGGAGCAGCGGTGGGGGGCACGGAGCACTTGGGAAGCAGGCTGCAGGAGGGCACGGAGCACTTGGGGAGCAGGCTGCAGGGGGGCACGGAGCACTTCGGGAGCAGGCTGCAGGGGGCACGGAGCACTTGTGAGGGGGCACGGAGCACTTGGGCAGCAGGTTGCAGGAGGGCACGGAGCACTTGGGCAGCAGGCTGCAGGGGGGCATGGAGAACTTGGGGAGCAGGCTGCAGGGGGGCACAGAGCACTTGGGGAGCAGGAGAGGGGGTCACGGAGCACTAGGGGACCAGACTGCAGGGGGTCACGGAGCACTTGGGGAGCAGGGGAGGGGGTCACGGAGCACTTGGGGAGCAGGGGAGGGGGGCATGGAGCATTAGGGGACCAGGCTGCAGGTTGGCACGGAGCACCTGGGGAGCAGGGGAGGGGGGCACGGAGCTCTTGGGGAGCAGGCTGCAGGGGGGGGCACGGAGCTCTTGGGGAGCAGGCTGCAGGGGGGGCACGGAGGTCTTGGGGAGCAGGCTGCAGGGGGGGCACGGAGCACTTGGGGAGTAGCGGAGGAGGACACTGAGCACTAGGGGCCAGGCTGCAGGAGGACAAGGAGCAGCGGTGGGGGGCACGGAGCACTTGGGGAGCAGGCTGCAGGAGGGCACGGAGCACTTGGGGAGCAGGCTGCAGGGGGGCACGGAGCACTTGGGGAGCAGGCTGCAGGGGGCACGGAGCACTTGTGAGGGGGCACGGAGCACTTGGGCAGCAGGCTGCAGGAGGGCACGGAGCACTTGGGCAGCAGGCTGCAGGGGGGCATGGAGAACTTGGGGAGCAGGCTGCAGGGGGGCACAGAGCACTTGGGGAGCAGGGGAGGGGGTCACGGAGCACTAGGGGACCAGGCTGCAGGGGGTCACGGAGCACTTGGGGAGCAGGGGAGGGGGTCACGGAGCACTTGGGGAGCAGGGGAGGGGGGCATGGAGCATTAGGGGACCAGGCTGCAGGGTGCCACGGAGCACCTGGGGAGCAGGGGAGGGGGGCACGGAGCTCTTGGGGAGCAGGCTGCAGGGTGGTCACGGAGCTCTTGGGGAGCAGGCTGCAGGGGGGCATGGTGCACTTGGGAAGCAGGGGAGCACGGAGCACCTGGGGAGCAGGGGAGGGGGATACAGAGCTCTTGGGGAGCAGGCTGCAGGGGGGCAAGGAGCAGCGGTGGGGGGCACGGAGCACTTGGGGAGCAGGCTGCAGGGGGGCATGGAGCACTTGGGGAGCAGGCTGCAGGAGGGCACGGAGCACTTGGGGAGCAGGCTGCAGGAGGGCACGGAGCACTTGGGGAGCAGGCTGCAGGGGGGCACGGAGCACTTGGGGAGCAGGGGAGGGGGTCATGGAGCACTAGGGGACCAGGCTGCAGGGGGTCACGGAGCACTTGGGGAGCACGGAGCACCTGGGGAGCAGGGGAGGGGGACACAGAGCTCTTGGGGAGCAGGCTGCAGGGGTAGCACGGAGCTCTTGGGGAGCAGGCTGCAGGGGGGCACGGAGCTCTTGGGCAGCAGGCTGCAGGGGAGACACGGAGCACTTGGGGAGCAGCGGAGGAGGATACTGAGCACTAGGGGCCAGGCTGCAGAGGGACAAGGAGCAGCGGTGGGGGGCACGGAGCACTTGGGGAGCAGGCTGCAGGAGGGCACGGAGCACTTGGGGAGCAGGCTGCAGGGGGGCACGGAGCACTTGGGGAGCAGGCTGCAGGGGGCACGGAGCACTTGTGAGGGGGCACGGAGCACTTGGGCTGCAGGCTGCAGGAGGGCACGGAGCACTTGGGGAGCAGGCTGCAGGAGGGCACGGAGCACTTGGGGAGCAGGCTGCATGGGGGCACGGAGCACTTGGGGAGCAGGCTGCAGGGGGCACGGAGCACTTGTGAGGGGGCACGGAGCACTTGGGCAGCAGGCTGCAGGAGGGCACGGAGCACTTGGGCAGCAGGCTGCAGGGGGGCATGGAGAACTTGGGGAGCAGGCTGCAGGGGGGCACAGAGCACTTGGGGAGCAGGGGAGGGGGTCACGGAGCACTAGGGGACCAGGCTGCAGGGGGTCACGGAGCACTTGGGGAGCAGGGGAGGGGGTCACGGAGCACTTGGGGAGCAGGGGAGGGGGGATGGAGCATTAGGGGACCAGGCTGCAGGGGGCCACGGAGCACCTGGGGAGCAGGGGAGGGGGGCACGGAGCTCTTGGGGAGCAGGCTGCAGGGGGGGCACAGAGCTCTTGGGGAGCAGGCTGCAGGGGGGCACGGAGCTCTTGGGCAGCAGGCTGCAGGGGAGACACGGAGCATTTGGGGAGCAGCGGAGGAGGATACTGAGCACTAGGGGCCAGGCTGCAGAGGGACAAGGAGCAGCGGTGGGGGGCACGGAGCACTTGGGGAGCAGGCTGCAGGAGGGCACGGAGCACTTGGGGAGCAGGCTGCAGGGGGGGCACGGAGCTCTTGGGGAGCAGGCTGCAAGGGGGGCACGGAGCACTTGGGGAGCAGGCTGCAGGGGGCACGGAGCACTTGGGGAGCAGGCTGCAGGGGGCACGGAGCACTTGTGAGGGGGCACGGAGCACTTGGGCAGCAGGCTGCAGGAGGGCACGGAGCACTTGGGCAGCAGGCTGCAGGGGGGCATGGAGAACTTGGGGAGCAGGCTGCAGGGGGGCACAGAGCACTTGGGGAGCAGGGGAGGGGGTCACGGAGCACTAGGGGACCAGGCTGCAGGGGGTCACGGAGCACTTGGGGAGCAGGGGAGGGGGTCACGGAGCACTTGGGGAGCAGGGAAGGGGGGCATGGAGCATTAGGGGACCAGCCTGCAGGGGGGCACGGAGCACCTGGGGAGCAGGGGAGGGGGGCACGGAGCTTTTGGGGAGCAGGCTGCAGGGGGGGCACGGAGCTCTTGGGGAGCAGGCTGCAGGGGGGGCACGGAGCTCTTGGGGAGCAGGCTGCTGGGGGGGGCACGGAGCACTTGGGGAGCAGCGGAGGAGGACACTGAGCACTAGGGGCCAGGCTGCAGGGGGACAAGGAGCAGCGGTGGGGGGCACGGAGCACTTGGGAAGCAGGCTGCAGGAGGGCACGGAGCACTTGGGGAGCATGCTGCAGGGGGGCACGGAGCACTTCGGGAGCAGGCTGCAGGGGGCACGGAGCACTTGTGAGGGGGCACGGAGCACTTGGGCAGCAGGTTGCAGGAGGGCACGGAGCACTTGGGCAGCAGGCTGCAGGGGGGCATGGAGAACTTGGGGAGCAGGCTGCAGGGGGGCACAGAGCACTTGGGGAGCAGGGGAGGGGGTCACGGAGCACTAGGGGACCAGGCTGCAGGGGGTCACGGAGCACTTGGGGAGCAGGGGAGGGGGTCACGGAGCACTTGGGGAGCAGGGGAGGGGGGCATGGAGCATTGGGGGACCAGGCTGCAGGGGGGCACGGAGCACCTGGGGAGCAGGGGAGGGGGGCACGGAGCTCTTGGGGAGCAGGCTGCAGGGGGGGGCACGGAGCTCTTGGGGAGCAGGCTGCAGGGGGGCACGGTGCACTTGGGAAGCAGCGGAGGAGGACACTGAGCACTAGGGGCCAGGCTGCAGGGGAGCAAGGAGCAGCGGTGGGGGGCACGGAGCACTTGGGGAGCAGGCTGCAGGGGGGCACGGAGCACTTGGGGAGCAGGCTGCAGGGGGGCAAGGAGCAGCGGTGGGGGGCACGGAGCACTTGGGGAGCAGGCTGCAGGGGGGCATGGAGCACTTGGGGAGCAGGCTGCAGGGGGGCACGGAGCACTTGGGGAGCAGGCTGCAGGAGGGCACGGAGCACTTGGGGAGCAGGCTGCAGGGGGGCACGGAGCACTTGGGGAGCAGGGGAGGGGGTCATGGAGCACTAGGGGACCAGGCTGCAGGGGGTCACGGAGCACTTGGGGAGCACGGAGCACCTGGGGAGCAGGGGAGGGGGACACAGAGCTCTTGGGGAGCAGGCTGCAGGGGGAGCACGGAGCTCTTGGGGAGCAGGCTGCAGGGGGGCACGGAGCTCTTGGGGAGCAGGCTGCAGGGGGGGCACGGAGCACTTGGGGAGCAGCGGAGGAGGATACTGAGCACTAGGGGCCAGGCTGCAGGGGGACAAGGAGCAGCGGTGGGGGGCACGGAGCACTTGGGGAGCAGGCTGCAGGAGGGCACGGAGCACTTGGGGAGCAGGCTGCAGGGGGAGCACGGAGCTATAGGGAAGCTGCAGGGGGGGGCTCGGAGCTCTTGGGCAGCAGGCTGCAGGGGGGCACGGAGCACTTGGGGAGCAGCGGAGTAGGACACTGAGCACTAGGGGCCAGGCTGCAGGGGGACAAGGAGCAGCGGTGGGGGGCACGGAGCACTTGGGGAGCAGGCTGCAGGAGGGCACGGAGCACTTGGGGAGCAGGCTGCAGGGGGGCACGGAGCACTTGGGGAGCAGGCTGCAGGGGGCACGGAGCACTTGTGAGGGGGCACGGAGCACTTGGGCAGCAGGCTGCAGGAGGGCACGGAGCACTTGGGCAGCAGGCTGCAGGGGGGCATGGAGAACTTGGGGAGCAGGCTGCAGGGGGGCACAGAGCACTTGGGGAGCAGGGGAGGGGGTCACGGAGCACTAGGGGACCATGCTGCAGGGGGTCACGGAGCACTTGGGGAGCAGGGGAGGGGGTCACGGAGCACTTGGGGAGCAGGGGAGGGGGGCATGGAGCATTAGGGGACCAGCCTGCAGGGGGGCACGGAGCACCTGGGGAGCAGGGGAGGGGGGCACGGAGCTTTTGGGGAGCAGGCTGCAGGGGGGGCACGGAGCTCTTGGGGAGCAGGCTGCAGGGGGGGCACGGAGCTCTTGGGGAGCAGGCTGCAGGGGGGGCACGGAGCACTTGGGGAGCAGCGGAGGAGGACACTGAGCACTTGGGGAGCCAGGCTGCAGGGGGACAAGGAGCAGCGGTGGGGGGCACGGAGCACTTGGGGAGCAGGCTGCAGGAGGGCACGGAGCACTTGGGGAGCAGGCTGCAGGGGGGCACGGAGCACTTCGGGAGCAGGCTGCAGGGGGCACGGAGCACTTGTGAGGGGGCACGGAGCACTTGGGCAGCAGGTTGCAGGAGGGCACGGAGCACTTGGGCAGCAGGCTGCAGGGGGGTATGGAGAACTTGGGGAGCAGGCTGCAGGGGGGCACAGAGCACTTGGGGAGCAGGGGAGGGGGTCACGGAGCACTAGGGGACCAGGCTGCAGGGGGTCACGGAGCACTTGGGGAGCAGGGGAGGGGGTCACGGAGCACTTGGGGAGCAGGGGAGGGGGGCACGGACCACTTGGGGAGCAGGCTGCAGGGGGACATGGAGCACTTGGGAAGCAGGGGAGGGGGGCACGGACCACTTGGGGAGCAGGCTGCAGGGGGGCATGGAGAACTTTGGGAGCAGGCTGCAGGGGGGCACGGAGCACTTGGGGAGCAGGCTCAGATCAGCTGTGAAAAAGGAGACGGGGACCCTTCTCTCGCGTCAACCAGGGCCCTCCGTTTTCTCTTTTCCGGCTTGACTCTGTTTGCCACCTGTGATGCTCTCTGGCCGGTTCCCTCGGGCGTAGCGGGACGGGCGCCGCGCGCGACGCTCTCGCGCAGCGTCCTCCGACGCTTCCCCAGGCTCCCGGAGGCGCCTCCCGGCCCGAGGGGAGCCCGTCCGCACTCATCGGCGAATCACAGTACCCGATTCGGCCCGCCGGGGGGAGAGGGGGACGCTGCCCCGTCTCGGCCTCGGAAGGGGGAGTCGGGGGAACGGGAAGCTGGAAGTCCCGGAGAGAGAGAGAGAGACCTCCGCGGTTCCACCTTCGACCACCGGGGGGCGCCGCGCGCCCATCCGCACGGGCCCGTCCAGGTGGCTCCCGGCAGGGCTCTCCCAAACCCTCTCCCAGGGCCCCGGTCCGGGAGTCCGACTGCGTCCGCTTTCCGCTTCCAGAGAGGAGGCCATCGGACGGGGAGAGCTGGTACCGGGCTCCTGGAGCCCTGCCTGTGCAGCCTAGGGACGGGAGAGGGCCCCGGCCCTGCTGCTCTCCGAGCTCCGTGCCTCTTCTGCCACGGGTCCTTTCGCAGGAGCTCCAGGGAAACGGGCTTATCGGCCCCGGACAGAGTCCCGGCTCTCTCACTCGCCTCGTTGGTACCTACTGATCCGGCGGAGGTGTGCTCCGGCGGGTAGCAACACGAGCGGCCGAGGGCGCGCTCGACCCAGGCTTCCCACTCTCCTCCCCGAACCCCTGGAAGCGGCGGCGGGCCGCGGGCGCCCCGGTCCGCACTCATCCGCGACACTTCCACGAGGGAGGCCGACGCTCGGCGGCCACGTCCCACGGCCCGCGGGGGCCCGGGGGGAGGCCCGACGCGTGCGGGGGGAGGCGGCGGGGGCGCCTCCGCGCCACCCGACGGCGCCCCCCGGTGGCCAGAGGTGGCTCGGACCGCGCCGCTCGGAGGGGAACGGCGGCGCGCGACCCGCTCAGGCCCCCTTGGCCCAGCGGACGGGCAGGCGGCGCTCGGGCGGTCCCCGGATCCCCGCAGCGGCGCCCCCCGGTGGCCGCCTGACGCCACTGCGGGGGTTGCAGATTCCGTGTGTCCTCTCGGATAAAAAAATAAACAATTCCCTTCGGGCGAAAGTAAGTGGGACGGAGGGCCCCGGGCCGCCGGCTTGCGGGCAGCGGCGCCCCCCGCTGGCCGGTTGAAGAGAAGAACGGAAAAAGACAAACAGAAAAAGAAAAAAAAATCAAAAAAGCACTCGCCCCAAACAGATGAAAGGTACCCGGTCCGCCCGGATTAACCCTCCCCCCCCCCCCCCGTGTCCCCGCCGTGGCGCCCCCGCCGGCCAGCCGAGGGAATACACAGTTGAGAGGGGGGGGGGAAAAGTGAACACAGGCAAAAGACAAAAACACCCCACCCATTTACATGCAAAGTCCCCGAGCGGCCAGGGGCGGCCGCCGGTCCGCACGCGCGGCGTCCCCCGCTGGCCGGTTGAAGGGAAGAACGGAACGAGACTAAAAGTAAAAAAAAATTCAAAAAAGCACTCGCCACAAACAGATGAAAGGTACCCTGTCCGCCCGGATGAACCCTCCCCCGTGTCCCCGCAGCGGCGCCCCCCGCTGGCCAGCCTAGGGAATACACGATTGAGAGAAGAAAAAAAACAGGCAAAAGACAAAAACACCCCACCGATTTAAATGCAAAGTTCCCGAGCGGCCGAGGGTGGCCGCCAGTCCGCGCGCGCGGCGCCCCCTGCTGGCCGCGTAAAAAATTAATAATAAAAGAATCCACCGTTGTGAATTTGCGATGTGTCCGGGGCGGCGGCGGGGAGGCTACCCCCCGGTCTCCCCTCATCGGCGCCCCTTGGTGAGGGGAAATAAATGAAAGATTTTTTTAAATATTTTTTTTAATTCCCCCCCCCCCTTTTAAAAGACGAACCCGCACACCCCAGATAAATGAAAAGTGCCCGGGCCGCAGAGCGCCGTCGGCCGGGTGTCACCCGGTCCCGCAGCGGACGCCCCCCGCCGGTTGCTCGCTTGAGGATGGGTAAAAAATTTTTTTTATAAAAACACATAAAAAAAAGGGGGGGGGGAGAGGAAATAAATAAACAAATAAATGACAAGCACCTAGGCTGCCAGTTCCCCATCTGGAGTTGAGAGGAGAGAGAGGAAGAAGACAAAAAAATATAATAATAATAATAATAATAATAATAATAAAATAGGGGGAACAAAAAAAAGAAAAGAAAAAAAAAGGGGGTAAAAGAATAGCACAATTTTTTTTTTTATATCTATCAATTAAAATAAATAAATAAATAAGTAAATAAAAATAAAAAAAAAGAAGAAAAAAAAGCAGGGAGAGACTACCCGGCCTGTCGGTCGGATCGTTTCTCCCCCGGTCCCCGCTGCGGCACCCCCCGCTGGCCGCCTGGCGGCACGGCAGGCTCTCCGAAAGAGACGGGT